>NW_028281075.1:3585000-3605807 GCF_059751285.1 Brachycentrus maculatus | reverse complement strand
ATTACACTACGGAAGAGGACTCTTAATACTTTTATCTAAATACTGTAGATATCCTCAAAAATTAACTGATCTATTTACGTGTTTTTAAAACAACTTTAAAATTATTTTTTCCCTATTTTATAAATATTCAGAGACGTTTGACTATATTGTCCGTGCTAGCATCGTGAATTCGTTTTACAGTTGGCTGATGGCAAGATGATTTGGTTTGCATATTTTACAGTCTGGAAAATGCCAAGTACCTACTTTTAGCACCATATTTTTGCATCTCTAAATATTACAAAAAAAATCATCCAGTTCCTAACGAAATTATATCTTTGGAGAAAGTTTTTCAAAATTATCAACGTTGAAATTCATCAAAAAGTATGGTAGAAATTAACAATATGAACTCAAATTTAGATAAGTAATAAATTTTACGGAGTGTTAGGTCACCTCATGACTCACCAAAAATTAAAATATGACCTTTGTAAAAGTGCCTTAGTTTTCGAGATATTTCCACTTTTATGAATTTTCCGAAAATCTACTCCTTAGATCAGTTTTTTTAATGGCACTTCTTCAAATTTTCATATTTTAGGATTCTAATTTTTGTTTCACAACAACACATAAAAATAATTTCATTTAAGATAAACACTTTTCACTTTACTAAAACAAAGCAATTCTTTACATCGGAATTCCTAATAAATAATTCAAAAATCAGCTCATTTTGCATTAAAAAAGCAATATCTTATTTTCTACTGAAAAATATAGTTAATGTTATACTGTTTTTAAATTTAAATTACTTAATTAAATCATTGACTGGGGATTAGTATTTTTTTTCCTATCAAGGCAAGCCAGTATTGGTAATATTTTGGACTGCGATCGATTAAATACTTATTCAGTATTATGAAACAAAAATGAAAATCCTTAAATTTGAAAAAGTGGTACTCAAAAAACTGATGGAAGGTGTAGATTTTCGGAAAATTCATAAAAATGTAAATATCTGGAAAACTAAACCACCTTTATTGAGGTCATATTTTCATTTTTAGGTGAGTCATAAACTGGCCTAACACTTTTTAAAAGGAATACGTGGGACACTCTGTATATATATATATATATATATATATATATATATATATATATATATATATATATATATATATATATATATATATATATATAAATATATATATATATATATATATATATATATATATATATATATATATATATATATATATATATATATATATATATATATTTATATATATATATATATATATTTATATATATATATATATATATATATATATATATATATATATATATATATATATATATATATATATATATATATATATAACGTGGTAATATTTTTCTTTATAAATTGGGTGTAAATATCATGTAAAGTGGGTGTATAATAATAAAATAAACAATGTGTTGCTTTGTAATTAAAGAAATGACAATAAAAGTTTATTCTCAATTAATCTTTACAATAATTTTTATATCTATCTGATTCTGACAGTTAATAATATTATATTTTTTCTATCGGATCTCTTTTGTTTAATTCTGTGCGACGCATGCGACATCTGGTGGTAGAACTGTTTTATGTAGGTACTATTTGTAAGTACTTAATAAAATGTATAGGTAGGTACCTAGTTATTTTATAACATATATATATATATATATATATATATATATATATATATATATATATATATATATATATATCTTTATTTATTTATATTATGTATTAAAAACATTAAAACTTGTTACTTTTCTGCTTTACTCTTCTCTAATACATAAATCAAATTGAATGGAGTGGAAGTCCGAAATACGATTTCCCTTTGACTTGATTATTTTTTATGAATTATTGACCCATTAATGTTTCAATATATGGGTGTATGTAAATATATTTATACGTCGCATTAATGGAAACATCAATTTGAATTCTGGTTCCCTAAATCTGTCAAAGCCTTCCTTTCCGACCAATCCATTCGCGTAATATGAAGCCAACCGATTCATAAAGCAAAACGGGAACATCGGATCAAAAGGGCCTATCTAAGTTAGTCTGTTAATAAAATTAATACGTTTCACATGAAAAGACTGGACTGTCTAGTGTCTACGTATATGTATATCAACTCTTTTTACCATTTGGTTCTGTCTTCGAAGGGCGTCTTCAAATTAGTATTTTGTACCGTATTTATAATTTACTCTATGAATAAGAAAACGATAATCCAATTTTTAACAGAGAAATTCGACATTTTAATACACGAGAACATAATAAAATACAAGTGGAGCTGACAAACTCAACTATTTTGGGGTAATGTCCTTGCAATTTACCCAAATAATCCAGCTGCCTAACATATATAAAAAATAAAATAACATATATAAAATAGAAACCAGTCAGGGATCCAAAATGAACGAATTGAAAAAATACCTTACAGAAAAAGATTTGTGTTAGTGATTAGTTTTCAATTTTTTTTTAGACATGCTTCTTACTTTATATTCCTTGGTATATGCCTATTTACTGTATCCTTTATTGCTTTATATTTTACTTTTATTCCTGTGTTTTGTTATTTTGTTACATTCTAATTTGTTTTTCAGTATTCTTAACCTTAATCGTATATCCCAAAATGAGTAATGAAAATTACTCATCGGGAATATTGTATGTATGACTTATATGACTGATCTATCGACTATTAAAAAAATGTTTTCATGTTGCTTTGTTAAGTAAACAAATACTGATATGATTATTTTATATTACAAATAATTTTATTACAATATTTTATCAAATATTTTGTTAGCGTTGCTACAATCCTTTATTCAAGTTCCTTTAGTCAATTATCGAAGACGTCTTCAGTAAAACAATATTTTCAATTTCAACACGATAAGTTTAAATATTTTTTATTTATTTTGAAAAAAAAACTCCATTTAATAAAAAAAAGTACTTTTTCAAAGCTAACTTCTAAAAAAATGTATTTAAAAAATATACACTTATTTACAATTAATTTCTCAAACGAACAAATGAATTTTAAAATGTATTTGAAATTCATATTCAACAGACTTAATTAATCAAAGACAAAAAGTATTTGTTCAAGTTTTCTTTAATAAAAAAAAATAATTACAATATTCCCCGAATTGCTTTTTATCGAAAAGCTTCAATGATCCTAACCCGATAATTTTCCGAAACTCAGTCACAATTGCTCTTTGAATCGCAAAATTAAATAGGGGGTGGATTTCCGAGTTTTCTAATTTCAGCTGTTCAAGGCATTTGCAATCTAAAATAAATCAAATAACAAAAAAAACTGTTTGTGAAACAAGTATATAGAAATATATCGTTATATTTTCATGAAAGACCTCTGAAAACGTATCAACGCAATATGTTTTTATTTGAAAATGGTTTTATTAAAAACCAATATAATCCTCTCTCGTCGAAACGGTTTTACTTTAAATAAAATTCAATAAATTCATCTATTAAATACTGCTTTGGGTAAATGAAATTTCACTCTTTTTTTCAAAATAAACTTTTATAAACCGGACAATTCACTGGATTATACGGCAACGCTCGTCCGGCAAAAATGAATATATAAGCTGAAAATGTGCGGTCTACCAACGTTTGATATTTACAGTATTATCGATCTTACACTAACTTAATAAACTTACGAAAAACCATGAATAAATTAGCGTGAATCAGATAGTTCTTTGAAATTTTGTTTTTTTTTTAATGTTAATTTCAAAAAAAAACTTGTTGATTGAACTGGTTCTTTACCCATTTGGTTTTAAATATTATATATTGATCATGAAAGGAAACCCCGCCCACTCCTATCATTCTACGAGTATATAAGCTGATTTATTAATATGTTTAACCTTATTGCATGTTTAACCTCGGCTCGTAACGCATGTCTGTGGTAAAAACTTTAGTGCATGTGGTTTCGGGTCAACCAAAAATCGCATGTGTTAAACATTTTGTTCAGTTTTAAGTGTGTAAATGGTGCTATGGTGGTGAAGGGTGGTATTGTTTGCGTGCTGTAGTAGTTATTGTCCTGACGAAGAGACGGGTACGTCTCGAAACTGGTAGACATTAAAATCTTGGTGAGTGGTTGTATACTAATATTATAAACATTTTTGTAAAAAAATAAATAAGTAAAAATGACTAACCACAAAGTAAATGCTTTAAATATTAATAATATTGAGAATATTATAAATTGATAAAATTTCAATTCGATTAATTTAAATATCTTATTTATTTTACTTTTTTTGCGTTCGATCATCCAAAAAATGTATCATTGATGTGTTATTTTGTTATTAGTGCAAATAAAAAATATTAATCAATTAATATTTTGATTTTCACAAATGCTTAAAAATAATATCTTTTTACTTCTAAAATGTCAAATACGCGCGAAGCAACAGCTAGAAATCGGAAAAAAATAAACAGCGACAGATTGAAGGCGAGATACACTACATAGTAGCGTTTTTTACGATTTTACATTGTGTTAAAAATAATCCTTTTAATAAATTTTTTTTAGGGAAGGGAAGTATCAAAAAGTACATTAATGTAACAAAACGCTCAGACTAGTTGGAGCCAAACTTTATTAAACACGGAATACCAGTTTCACTATCGAGTATGTATTGTATTACTACGCCAGAAAACCATTGTGTTGACTGTACTTTGGAAAAATCCATTTCAAATAAATCAATTTAATTTTTAATGATATACAATATAATATCACATTTAAAGAAAAAACTTTATAGGAGATAAAAACGTATTATTTTTTAATTAAATAAACACATGCAAATTTTATTATAATATGTTCCACGCATATGAAGTAAAGGCATTATTAAATTTAATTTTATTTCAAATTAATAAAAATATTCACATACCTTTGTATTCAAGGGTATCACATTAAGAATCCAAACAAAAATACACTCGTTTGTACACTTAAAAGTTTTAACCAACACAATTTTGATTTGAAAAAAAAACTAGAGTATGATTGAAATACTTTTATTTGATTATCCGCAATTAAAAACCATAATTTGAAACCAAGATAAATTTTGAAAATAATTTTTAAAATTTGAAAAGTTTTACTTTCCCGCGCGATTCTAGAGCGTCAGTTTTCAGCTGGGTTCTGCGTCGCGACGCTACTGTGAGAACACTAAGTCAGTCTTGCGAGAACACCAAACGGCACGATTCACTACTTCAACTGCGCACGCGTATGCTTGTTACAGGAAAAGGAAGCCCATTGCATCCATTCTTTAATGAAAGAAATTCTGAACCATTAAGGAATGTATGTTATTGCCTATATCGGGTGGCTCTATTTCTTTTGTGTATATGGCCAACTGAAACACTTAAGGGTGGGTTAAAATGTAAATACTTTTTTGTAGCTGAAGACGTGACTTAACTTGCCTAAGAAATTTTTCTTTAACACTATCCTTATCATTCATCGTTCTATAAGGAGAGTGTTATATTACCATACCACAAAGATAACAATGCTTAAAGTATAAAAAAAAATTTTTGCCTATTTATTATGTGCAAGGATTCATAACATATTTAGTTTATGAATACATCTTAAAAATGATGGTGAATATGTATAGAAAATAATAAATTAATAATGTTGATCCTTAAAATCAAAACAATATTGTACAATGGATTCAATATCTTGTAAAAATAAAAGATTTGTCAAATAGTCAATACATTTGTCTTATTCGTTTTATCATATTTTCTAAACAAAACTTCTTACTTCATTACTTTTAATTGTTATTACCTTTTTTTTACAACCAAATTACTATTCTTTATATATCGCTCACTCCTTTCAAGAACGTCATAAATCAAAAATCGTCAATTTTGATTTGTGCATGTTTTCGTAATGCTCAGAAAATGTACTATATCCCAGCAAAAGCGGCATATTTTTAACTTAATATTAACCCGCTACAGGGCAAAAAGTGTTTTTTTTTGCATTTTGAAGAAAAGGTATTGTTTAATTATTTTTTTAAATATACTAAATATTTTTCAAATGGAGAAAAAATATTCAGGTTTTACCTAAAACGATCTGTTGCACAGTAAAAAGTTAAATAAGTGGCTTGATATTTATTTTTAAAACATTGTATTTTATGTTTGAACTTTAAAAACGTTCTCCTGAAAATTGTAGTTTTTTTTATTTTTTACGTTCTTGAAAGGAGTGAGCGATATGTGTTTAACCTGCGCCTTTATTGTTTCTGTAAGCTTGTTGTGTTCCCATCTAATTGATGAAAAACATCAAAAGTATTTGTATTACACTGTATTTCGTTTATTTTAATATGTTTTTCATTGTTTGTGATCCGTAAATAAATAAATAAATAAAATAAACACATCACTTGATCTGATAAATCTTTATGCCCTATTGCCTCATCATTTTTTGTCAAACGCATACCTTCTTTCGCACATTCTGTTTCGAATTTAAATTTTTCTTTTTCAAAAATTAGATATATCCACACTAAATGATGGACATCAAGTGATGACGTCTCATCACATTCATAAAAAAACTCTGATTTGAATACCAAAGTAGGCGATATTTTTTTGCTTAGGTGTATTCAGATCTTTTGTGACTTATGTGAAGAAGATAAGGGTGAGGGGTATTACTGCTTTATGAAAAAATAATAGAGGAGAATTATGTAAGAAGGTATTTTTAATTTAAAAAGGAAGATGAGGAAACTCCGGGTTGCAAACCCGTACTCATAAGCCTGTATAATGACTTGCTAGTGTGTATGGTATGAATCTCTAGAGGAGAAAAATATGTGCAAATTAAGTTAAATTTGTTTTATATGGTAATTAAAACGGATAATTTTAATGAAAATTCCTAATTAATAAATACTGCAAAAGTACTTTTTACAAATAAAAATGTAATTAATGTAAACGTTAAATGTGTTTGTATCGATAAATATTTAGAAATACAATAGCTGTCAAAAATACTTCACGCTGTTTTATTTTACATATATATAAAATATTTATTCTTCCTTAACATGATTTTACAATACAGATTTCAATCAAAATTTATTTCTCTACAAAATAAAGTCTGTTTTACATAAAACATTCTTAAACACAGAATACAGAGTATATTTTTCTTTTTGAAACACTATCTCTGTTTACAAATATTTTATTAGGTTTTCAAGCTATACTTTTATAAGGTATTAAACTAGCATTCTTAATAAAACTTATTTTCCTGGAAACATTTTTTTCTCAGTGTAAAGTAATGCAAGTATTTACTCTTAAACTCATAATAGAAAAGTCGTCCTTTTTTATGGAAAAAGGTTCTATGAAAAGTAATGAACTGTAGGCTTTTGTCATTTACTCTGGTCTTACTTACATTTACATAGGTGTCTGGTTGTGTATTCTGGGGGGGGGGGGTGAGTTGTATTTTTTTTGGAGTTCTATCAACACAGTATGTTACTTAGCAATATGGAAATAATTTATGTAATTCAAACTTTTCTTTCTTTGATAAATATTAGAGAACCCGGTATTACACAACTTTCACAATAAAAGATAACGTTTGTTTTATACTTATATAGTTTAAATTAGTTTTCATTGTTTCGTTGCTCTACTGACTAACTATCGGAATAGAAGTTTTACGGAATTTCATGAACGTGGTTATAACGTATTTTCACCCGTTTGTTTCACCGTTAAACGATAACAGAGAATTTATTAAAGTACCGTTTTCCATTTTTAAATTAAATTGATCGTTTAATTTTATTTAAGTCGTTGTAGAAAGAAAACATCACAACGGTCCGCTACTCAAATATTACACACGAAATTCTTAAACCGAAATACTATACGCAATCTTATATTCATCGTTCAATAGTCGTATTTAATACCAAAATATTCATTTTTTCTTTTTTTTGAAATCATTAAATATTCTTATCAATCGAAAGACAAAGTTTTTTTATTAATTAACTAAAGACAAACTAAAAGAAGAAAATTTTTCTTTAAAATAATTACAAAACTTTTTTTTATCATTTTTCATATGGACGAGTAATAATGTGGAAGTCTGGACAAACCCAAGACTTACAACCGTCATAGGCTGGTTTAAGTGATCACTTTACACACAAGTGTAACATTCACCAACTCCACCCTAATTGACAGTCGTAAGCTTTGTAAATGCAAAGACTTCTACATTCTTTAATAATTATACTAAGTATTAATCAGTCTTGATGAAGAAGCAGTTAGCTTCGAAACCTGTAGACATTATAATTAAGTCATAATAAAGTATTTAGAGTGATTTTAAAACAAAGTTACATTTTAATTATAAAATGGAAAATCACTAAATTAGTGCTTCAAATATAAATTAAATTCGATATTCTTCTTCATGTGTGTTGGGATGTCAAAAAAATGTACAAAATAACTCCTAAGCGGAAAAATTCTAATTTTGTGAGGAAGTATTTGGACACACTAAAAATATTTTTTATATTTTTTTTTATTTGAATACATTTATTTCAATCACAATTTTTAATTTTTTTGAAGATTTTTTGGCAGAGACCCACCCACTTTTTCTTGGAGATTACAAAAGCCATAAAAACTGAACTTGAACGCGGTAAAATAGAGGATAACTTGAAAGTCTATTTGTAAGATAGACTATTGATCTTGAATAAATTCTTTATACGACCAAATATTAAATATTTATAATAGAGAAAGTATTGAATGTTTCAAATTTACGCGTTTTATTCACCTACCATATGAATGAATGAATTTTTCACGACCGGGTATGAACCCGGTCGTTAAAAAAATACTTTTATTCCATTTTATTTATTGTTTTGGCATTTACTTTGTGATAAGACATGTTAAAATTATTAAAGAACACATTTGTTTTTGTACCACTTGTGTTTATTTATGACAACTAGTTTCGGAAGCTAAGCCTCCATCTTCAGGTCTGAACGTTTCGAGTTGTGGTCCCGTGGTTAGTGTCGCGGACTCTTGAGTCAGAGTTTCGGTTCGAACCCACTCTTCCACAATTTGATACCTATTAAATAAAAATCTATCAGCGAAAGCCAAACTGGCAGTACACAATGGGATCCTGTTTCCAACCCTAATGTATAGAAACGAACCATGTAGTTATAAAAAAGGATGAAAGCAGAATAATGCAGAAATGCGATCTCGCAGACAAATGTGCGGTGAAGCAATGTATGATGAATGATCGAATGGTGAAATAAGGAAATAATGCAAGGCTGGATTAGCACTGTCGATAAAATTGAGAAAGGTGTCTTGAGATGTTTTGGACACGTGGAACGTATGAGTGAGGAAATGGTTAAACATGGTTAACCCTGAAGATGTCAAGATTCTTGTCGAAACCGGTTGGAGAAAAAATGTTCCAATAAAAGTGATTAAAAACAAATTTGTTTTATTTTATAAAATTATTTCTTAAGCCTAGCGCTCTAACCAATCTATTACGAACACCATCATTCCAATAAAAAAGTAAAACTTACCGTAAATATGTGTTTTTTCTGATAAGAACATAGTATTTATTACTTTCCTTCGTAATTATTCGTAAACGCAGGTTTAACACCTGAATTTTTTCAACTTTCTAACAGTGGCAGTGTTTTATTGAGTCAATTAATTTCATCGTGAAGTCAGCTCGATTTAATTACGTGAGAAGGAATTTCGTATATTTTATGAAAAACAGACACCATTAACACGGTCTTTGGTGAAAATACAGTGAGCTTTAAAATTTCTGTAAAAATCTTCAATAGATGTAAAAACGTGAAGTATAAGAATGGTAAAATTGTTTTGTAATATTAATCGTTTACTGCTGAATTCAATTTTATAAACAATATAATATTGTACCTAGAAATTGAGGGTTATTATGTCGTTTGAAATTGATACTCTTTAAAGACAACGTTTAATTTAGTTTAAATGTTTGTTTGCTCAAAATCATAAATCTCCTAAAGTGATTCTCCAATTGAAGAATCAGAAGAGGAAGATAAAAGCTTTCCCAACGCCAAAATTGCACACCGTTATAGCTAGTATTTTCAATCATATTTTTTCTAGAATTCAATCAAGTCCGGCAAAAGGTATCGGATTATCTCACAGAATAACGATCGATCAACAAAGATTAATTGAGAAATCTCATAGATTATAGGATTTATTCATTTGCAATAAGCGTATATAGTACGTTCATGTTAGTCGCATAAACTTTTATCGCCATCAATAATATCGGCATTTTTTTCTGAAATACTAATAAATATGATTATTATTCGGTTATATGACATTATTATATTAGTCGGCAATATGACAGATCTATTTTTCTATTAATTATTATAAATATAACCTTAAGTTCGTAAAAGTCACTCTGTGTTAGTAGAAAAATATTATTTTTCTAATAATAGTAAATGTTTGGTTTACTCGTATAGTAATACTTCGATAAAACGGAAACGATAAAAAATCTGGCCGAATGTAAAACTATTAAAAACGTCTTTTCAATACTGTACGTGCTTAAATTCAAGTGTAACGCTTGTAAACCTTTTTTGGCGGCCATGATAATCACAAATTATACATAAGTATTTATATATATTTTTTTTTTCAGGTTCAGCGCTGCAGAACAGCGTTTATTATTTAATATAATTCTGTACTTAAGTTTATATATATATATATATATATATATATATATATATATATATATATATATATATATATATATATATATATATATATATATATATATATATATATATATATATATATGTGTGTATTTTTTTTTTCTTATTGGACACTGTCTATCCTCACTAGGTATTTGGAGATACCTGTTCTGAGGGTGTGCTTATTCTTTTTATAATAAAATTTAAAGCTTCAAATGTGCATACATAACTCGATTTCTGTTTTAAATCATGATTACCGAAAGCAAGCGCCTCAATATCAGCGTCACTTTACAACGAGTGTCCAAAGACAATAAATGTAATTTCATTTATGAAAAGTATTGTTCATTTATACCAGGCCTGGCCAACCCAAAAAGCACCCCAGGCCGCATAGATAACCAAAAAAAATCCTGAGGGCCGCATACAGACATTAATAATCAAAAAAATATTACAATGAATTTCGTAGTTACTGTTTTTTTGTAATTATGTATTATAAATCATTTTAATGCAGAGGTTATCAGAAAGTACAATCAGGGTAAATGTGAAAAAAAACATTGCTACAACCAGATGTGAGAAGAAAACACACATTGAACCAACAAAAAGTGTATTTATAATACTGTAGAGTAATAAACATTTTAAAAATTCAAACTTAATTGGTTTTTGTAACTTAAATATTATTTTGAATATATCATAAAGAACCCGATATTTAAAAAAAAAAATTGGTCATACATGACCGCGGACCGCGGGTTGGCCACCCTTGATTTATACCTTAATGGAGTGTTCATATTTTTAAAAGTTTTTTAAATGTATTTTAAACCTATTTTTATATAACGGACACCCTCTCCCCCCATAAGTCCGTTATACATATCTAGGTTTTACTGTATTTATATGTTTCAATATCTTCAAACATACTTAAACTGCTTGCTTAATTATAATCCTCCAAGTGCAGTTAAACCAATTAAAAAGTTTGTGCTTCCTGAAAGCATGCAAATTTAAAAGTTTGTTTAATCGTATAAAAGTATTAAGGCTTTCATTACTAGGAAGAAACGCGCCTGGGAGCTGAGCCTTGGTGAGCTGCATCTATTATGAAGTAATCGTTAAAACCATTACAATTTCATTTCTCTTATAATTAAATAGCATATTTTGCTAAGATCCCCAGAACCAAAGCTTTTGTTTTAACAAAAAAGGTCTCGGAACTCCCTTCATCTGAAGCTTTTAACTAAAATATTCAAATTTTGTTTAAATATTTATTACATATCTTATTTTATAATTTCTACGAATTACATAAATATATATCGTAATTACGTTAGCGCAAACTTTGTTTCGTCTAATTGATTTATATATTTTTTTAATCTGAAAAAAGTTGCCCAAACGCCGTTCCTTCGCGTTACATGAAAAATAAAGCCCTGCCCAGAACCATCTAAAAATAATCACCATAGATTAAATATTAGAAAATTAATGTTATATTAGAAAGGGACCCTTATTGCTACCCTACTGCAAAAGTCAACCCTCTGACCTTCAAACTAAAGTTTATGTAAAAAAAATATTATATTAGTATGTGAGAAAGTGCCACGAATTAAAGTTGCTAATTTCAATTTATTGAAATTTCTAGCCCTATAATTAAATTAGCTAGAAAAACACAAAAACAAACTAAAGGTTTAATCAAAACTTTTAAAAGGAATGTTTCCATAAGCTTTAATTCGTTTTTTAAACTCGTTAAATTTCCAAATATTAGATTTTTCGATGTGGCTCCTATTAAGGAGAGTGCAAATATATTTTAGAAAAGGCTTCAATGTACAAAAATAATATTTATAAAAGATCGATTAACTTTTTGTTATTAAACTTTTTTTTGTTGTTTTTTTTTTCATAAATTGTATCCATTTATATGAAGAACAATTATAAACATATTTTATTTTTTTAATTGAAGAGACCCACCAAGCCACCTTGTGTGTCTTGTCGGTGACTAACTAACTAATCATCACACCACTTCCCCGATGGGGCAAGCAGAGAGAATAGAACGCCATACCACTCTGTCTTTGCAAATATTCTTCGCCTCTTCCACAGTCATGCATCTCCTCATACATAGCCGCCGTTTATTTCATCACCTAACTTGACCGCTTTCAAGTATTTGAAATACTTGATCTAGCCAAGTTTTTTTACGGTCTTCCTCTACTCCTTTTTCCAACTACATTCGCTTCATAAATTTGTGTATCAAAATAAATACTAGTAGAACCTTGCATGTAATAACAATCAACGAAACTCAGACGCAGTTCTGTACGCTCCATTGGCTTTAGATAAAGGTAAAACGAAAATACGAGAAAAGTTATTATATTTTGTAATCAAATAAAAATCTTTAATCATTTTTTATAATTCTCCAAAAACTCCCTATATTATAAATACACACGAGTAAACATCGTATTTTGGAGGCCAAAACTTCTTTATACGATATTTGTAACTAAAATTATGAATAGATTTATCCTACATATATTCTAGCTTATATCTTGCACGCGTGTTCCAGATTAATAACATAAATGATTTCTGTTAAGTTTCTTTAAGTAATTAGTAAATGGAATATATTGTATTAATTCATATTTATTTTACTAGAAGAGTCGCTTTACCCATCTCAAAAGGGACTTATTTTCTTAATTATATTAATTGGAAAGAAATTCTTAGCACACTGTAATAAATTACCTACGTAAAAAAATAAAATAAAACATTGATTTATTTGTCAAGCATTTAGAACATATCTCAATACAAATAAGAAATAAAACTCCCAATTAAAAACCCTTAATACATAGTTTTAGACATACTTTAATTTGCTTTCATAATAATAATTTAGCGATTTAGCTCTGATTCGTTTGTCAAAATATTATTTTGACAAACGAACAAAGATTAACTGACATTAACATTTCAAATGTCAACTAATGTAAAATGTCATGACACAAATACATAAAAAAAATAACTTTTCTCAATACTGTTAATATTTAAAGCATTCTCAATATTATTATTAATATATTATTTCGAGAAATAAAAATACTTTGTGTTCTGATCCACTCACATTTTTATTAACCAACTAGTTTCGGCAACAAACTGTTGCCCTCTTCAGGGTTTAATTTATTACTGAAGAGGGCAACAGGTTGTTGCCGAAACTAGTTGGTTAATAAAAATGTGAGTGGATCAGAACACAAAGTATCTTTATTTCTCGAAATAATATATCAATATGATAAAGTTCATGCTTTCAATATTCAAAACATATTATTAATACTTCATTTTAACTTTTTTTTACAAATATGTTAGTAATATTAGTAAAATACTATCCATCACCACCATAGCAGTATTCACACACTTACAACTATGTACATAAAACGTTTATCACACACGACACATGATCCTCGGTTCGACCAAAATCGCATGTGATAAACATTTTGTGTAGTTGTAAGTGTGTGAATATTGCTGTTTTAAACTAATAACAAAAAAACGGGTATAATAGCGCGCTAATAGATAAATAGTCAAAAAATAAAATAAAAAATATTAAAACTAAAAAAAATACATATATTCAGCTTCTAATAATGATTCAATTACAAATAAATCTTGGCGGAAAATTTTATACACGGGTTCAGTAACCAAAAATATTTCTACAAACTTATCTTTACCCTCCCATATCTAACCTGCATCTTATACAAATAATAATTTACATAAAATCCTTGATAACTCAAAATCAAAAGTAGATATACTACAAAAAAGTGGTGATTATGAAATTTCTTGTTCAGATTGCGATTTAAAAATATATAGGCCAAACCGCGGGAAATTTACAGATTGGAATTAAAGAACATCGTGGCGATCTTGTTAGTAATTATTTTTCGGAATTTGCAAATCACATAATAGATACAAATCACTCATTCCACTCTCATAAATTAAAATTATTACACCTTGTTCCACATAAAGGCCAAATTATGAACTCTTTAGAAAATTAAAAATTCCAAAAATACCCAAATTCTAATAATAATTTATTAAATAATATATTGCTTCTAAATTCTTGACCTTTGCTTTCCATTCTTCCTTTGTTTTCAAACTGCGCCCCTTGACTAACCCCCTCCACCTAAATTACCCCTCTCGTTATTTATAGAACTTTTTTTATTTTATATTTTAGTTCTTATTCAGACTTGACGAAGGAAGTTATATAAATATATAAAGAGAACTCAAGTGGTATGAAAACGAGTGTTTCCTTAATCAATGTAAATATTTAATGAAAAATTTCAGCAATTCACTTTATTTTACAAAACGAAACACTTTTGAGGATTTAACCATTTAATTTTCATTATTGATTCATTTCTAACTCTTCCAAGGATTTAACATTAATACGTTTTCCATCTTTGAGTTTCGGAAGGAATGCGTAAACTGAAAATTATTTCAAACACTTAATGCTACAAATGCGAAGCAAAATGGTACCTCGCTTTGTTCATCAGCTCCACAATTTGTTAATATTTCAATTTATGTTTTTATCTATCTCAACTTTAGACTCAAAATAAACGTTTTCAACGTTTCAACGTTATTAAATTACTTAATAGGTACTTGATATATCAAATGGAATTCGAATTATCGTTACACAGAGGCACCACAGAGTTGTGTGGTTAGGCGGTTTGAAGCGAAATGATATCTTGTTGATAATGTTACACAGCTAGCTAAGAAATTATACTCCACCCACTGATCTTGAAAAATATTTAACATAAATTTCAAAAATTTTTATGATTGTTACGGTGTTATATATATATATATATATATATATATATATATATATATATATATATATATATATATATATATATATATATATATATATATATATATATATATATATATATATATATATATATATATATATATATATATATATATATATATATATATATATATATATATATATATATATATATATATATATATATATATATATATATATATATATATATATATATATATATATATATATATATATATATATATATATATATATATATATATATATATATATATATATATATATATATATATATATATATATATATATATATATATATATATATATATATATATATATATATAAATATATATATATAAATATATATATATATATATATATTTATATTTATATATATATATATATATATATATATATATATATATATATATATATATATATATATATATACATATGTATATATATGTTACTATGACACTTATGGTTCCATGAAGTCAAAGAATTCAAATTATGGAAAGGTTACTTCAACAGTTTCTCGGAAATGGAAATTTATTTAATATTATGTATATTATAGAAGACTACCATAGAGTAAAATACGTTAGCAAAAGCGGTAACTCTTCTATACTGGATTCATTGAGAAAGGGGATGAGTACACTCTTAAAATTCCAATGTTTATGTTTTGATGTTCTGAAGGTAACTCATTCTAAGGGGCCATTTTCGGAATGAAGAAAACGAAAATAAAATGTACAATAAAATATTTCTACCAGGTTAGTGATTTAAATTATTGAAGAAAAAATATTTCGTCCTGTTTCTTTTTTCCTCTGTATACTTTTAACCACTAAGAAAGTATTAATTTTAAATCAAACACAGATTTTTTTGAGTCTACTAAGTTGTATTTTATTAACAAAAACACATAAAAAATTATATTGTGACAATTATTTCGCCTTGTCAGGGCATTATCAAACGAATGTTTGATTTAAAATTAATACATAAATTGAAATGGAGTTCTACAAATTAAACGCCAAATCAATAAATAAATAAAAAACTAAGAAAGTACCTTTACTTTACAGAAACAATGTTAGGTACTTAAATCTACGTTACTTTAAATATTTTTATTACATCGTTGGACGTTTGTAGTGATGGGTATTACTAAAAAACACAATATATATCTAAAGAAGTAAATAACTTTTGCGTGGTCTGGTTTATATTATTTGTCTTTCTTAAATCTTTAGCAAAGTGGGCAGATATTGCTGAAATGTCAACACATAAATTGGACACTTGCGTACACAAAAAAGGTACGTGGAATGTTTTATAATGCTTGGAAACTAAATAAGAGTTGAGAATATTAAACAAAAGAAGTGAAGTAATTCTCACAGATTTAATTGTAAATAATTAAGCGGAGAGGAATGTTAAAAACATGATCAGATATAAAATCTTGTTCCAAAAAATAAGTATTTTTTGTGTAATAGTTGTTGAACATCGATGTAATAATTATAATAATTATTATTACTGTCCGCCTCCGTAGTGTAATGGTCAGCATGCTCGGCTACCGTTCTGGAGGTCCCGGGTTCGATTCCCAAGGGGGGTAAAATAAATATAAGTGATTTTTTTCACTGTAATATTTATTCAATATTATTACCCTGGACTGGTACCTGAAGCGGAGGGCTGATCACCTTTCCTTCATGTGTAAACGATCAAGATAACACTGCGTTTATATGACGCAGTGCCCTATGCACCATTGGGGTGCGGATAAGGGTTTATTATTATTAATCTTCAAAATATATACTTTCCGAAAGGTAAGAGATGATGATCATGATCAGATTTAAATTCACATAAGTATTTAAAAAAATTCAATTGTTTTCTCATATTTTTTATAAATGGTAATTCGAAAAACGTGTTGAAGGGAAATACATATCGTTGTCTCTCAGACTTTGAGGCTTGAACTCTCTTTACCACAACTTCATATTTTTATGCCAAAGCAAATAATTACATATCTCTGACAAAATGAAAAATGAGAAATAAAAATTGTGCCTACGATGAAAAAACAACATACTATTTTATTTATTTTATTATAATAAAATTTACAAAAGTTAAATATTTATATTTACTCAGTACCTCTCCAAGGCAATAGTTGAAAGGCTGTAAGGAAAGTGAATTGGATTACCCTTTATATTTTGAATATTTTTAGATATTTATGTGGAATAAATTTGAGATGAAAATTGAATTTGACTTATTTTGCTTTGTATAAAATACAATGTTTCAAAGTTTTAAAATTATTCCTTTGAAATGTCATTTGCGCCGAACCTACTGTCAAAATAAGTTTGAAATATTTTCAAACATTCACTCCATCATTTAAATTGTATTATCAAATAAAATGGAACACTCATCACTATCAATTAATGAAATGGAGTGAGAATTAAGTAGTGTATGATAATTATTTCAAAAGCTCTTCGTGGCACATTGCTAGTTTCGTACTAAGCTCCATAAAACTTATGCGATGGCAAACTTTAGTACCCACAAAAATCTTTTCTGAAAGTAAGTTATAATAGTATATTTAATATAAATGCTTTAGTGATATCAAGATATTTATGGATTTTATTTAGAGAACATTATAAATAATTTCTCAATGAGTATTCCATTAATAACCACCATTGAAAAACAAGGTCAATAACGCAGATAGCATTCAAACCCATACGATTTAGGTCAAACAGAACTCTGAATATTACGGAATAAAGTTTTGTAACCTGTTTATATTATCCATTAAGTAATTAACTAACGAAAGTACGTATAAAAAAGAAATAATTTAAGAATAATGAAGGTAGGTAGAAATGAAAAAGATCATTTTATTCAACCACAAGTCGTGAGAGAGACTTATCTAAAAATTATCGTTTTAATTGATAAATAAAAATACATTTTTATTAATCTAAACTTTAACTTCAAATGAACATATAATGGAAAAAATAATAACTTTTGAAAAATATTGTTTTTTAATTCACACATGGAAAGTTATTAAAATTTTAAGAGAGTAAATAACGGATTTATTTTTTTTATTAATAACGCGTTGGTCACTGAATGACCATTTTAAAATTTAGCATTCACTTGGCAATTATCATGATTATTAAGCTATATTACGACACGTGTTTTGACTCACTCAACCTACGGAGTTTGATAATGACTTCGAATGCATTTCCCGCAATAAACTGCCGTGTGGCACGTTGCGCCATTTTGTTGAAACCACAGCTCTGTCACATTCATGCCATTCAATCGAGGTATGAAGAAGTCAATAATCATGGTTCTATAGCGTTCTACATTGACCATAACATTCGGGCCGGCATCGTCTTTTTAAAAATTTGGGCCAATACACCAAACAATGACTTTTAATGGATGTAAGGGTTTCCCGACAAAAGGCTTTTGCGTTTTCTCCACTCCTAATTCGGCAATCCTGCTTATTGACATAGCCATTTAACCAAAAAACGTACCTCGTCGGTGAATTAAATTTTGCGTTGAAAAATAAGATCAAGCTGAATATTGATTTCAGCCCATTCGTAGAACCTACGACGCGTATACTGGTCATTCAGTTTATTCATGGTAAAATAGAAAAACGTACTGACTACAAATCAACTGTCAACAGTCAAATTGAGAGTCTGTAGAAACAAACTTGCCAATCAAAAAAACCTAACTTACAAAAATCACCCTATATTTATAAAGTTTTTATTCACAAATAGCCAAATATTCGGACTCCCACAATAATTATAGAATATATTTACGACATCCCCTTCAGTTCCTATCCGGGTGAGATGAGGGTTAAATAGTTAGGATTAACTATGGTTAACTTAGCCAAATAATTATTAAACTTTCTACATTTCATTACAACATTGCTTAACTCGACAAAAGTGGTTGTAGGGTACTTCTAAGGCGAAAGGGATCACATATCAGTGCTTTTTTTTATTATTTATTCTTAATAATAAAATAAAAACACCTAAAGATGATCATGTCTTTAAGAACAGTGTCCGTCAATGGTTGCTTTTCGTTGGAAGAGACAAGGCAGAAAGTGAATTAGTAAAAGTCCAGGTGTAATTATTTTATTGTAAAACCTTTGTACTGTAAATTGTTATTGTATCTATTGCATGTTATTTATATAATCTAATAATTATTTTCAAAAAAAAAACTAATTATTATAAAAATAAAAATAAATGTATTGACTTGTAAGTATTTCGACTCAACACAGGCCATGCCTAAAGAGCCGTAATACATATAGTAAAAAAATGCATGTATCTATGAAATTAATAAATAAAATAAAATAAAAATATTATTAATATTCAAAGCATTTACTTTATGGTTAGTCATTGGTCTGACTAACATTTTCAATTTCAATTTCAATGTATTCAATAATTATTATATCCATAACAAACTAACATTTAAGGTGTATACATTAAAAAAAAAGCAAATTAAAACATCCCTAGTGCATGTCAGACCTCGGCTCTTAATGCATGTTTGTTCTACAACCCCTAGTGCATGTTGGTCCTAGGGTCGACCAAAATCACATGTGATAACATTTTATGTAGTTTAAGTGTGTGAATAGTGCTATAGTGGTGATGGGTAGTATTGTTTGCATGCTGTTAAAGTGATTGTCCTGACGAAGAGACGGGTACGTCTCGAAACCGGTAATTAATAATATTACGTACGTCTAGAAACCGAAAATGTTAGTAATATTATTATATAACCGGTGAGTGATTAAATAATAATATTACTAACATT
Organism: Brachycentrus maculatus; assembly: GCF_059751285.1. Taxonomy (NCBI): domain Eukaryota; kingdom Metazoa; phylum Arthropoda; class Insecta; order Trichoptera; family Brachycentridae; genus Brachycentrus; species Brachycentrus maculatus. Next base: position 3,585,718 of record NW_028281075.1, on the reverse strand, counting down.
TTTGTAAAACAATAAAAAAGTTTTTTATTTGTTTATGTTTATAACAAGAATTTGAACATATTTTGATGATCCCATGTATTCTGCTCCATCTGCATCCAAGTACCTACTGTATCGGATAGACGCCATGTTGACTAGACATTAATGACATTATAAGGTAATGTCCTGTGCCCTAGATTCATGGATCTAGGAATGGGGGAAATATGATGCACTCGCATATGAAAAATCTAAGAGTAAAGGACATTAATTTAATATAGGAAAAGAAAGAGATGAATTTCAGGAACTACATATGAGAAGAAAGTTAGATTACATTGTTGCAATGGCCAGAGGTAGGGTATCAACACTTATACTCGAGTCCCTTGAGAAGTATACTGTTAATAATCTGCTTCTTCTTCTATCCTTTATCTGCACCCAATAGTGCATAGGACACTGCATCGTTTTGTTACAGTGTTATCTTGATCGTAACTCACAAGAAGGTAAGGTGATCACACGTGCGCAGAGACACGATCGGTATCTCGCGCAGCCGAGCGTGTACTGAATCATCCGGAATGGGAATGAAACCTTATCGCTCAGCCAGAATGACCAACCTAAGGTAAATTTACCTGTCAAATTGTAAGTGCACTGAGCGAACACAGAACTGACGACAAAATATTAAAATGAAATATGAACTAGCTAAAAACACAAGAGTTAAGGGTAATTGTTGATGTCTACTAAATATATT
>NW_028281075.1:3570000-3580000 GCF_059751285.1 Brachycentrus maculatus | reverse complement strand
TATGATTGTATTATCACAAGATAGAAAAAAAAAATAAAAAATAAGTATTGTAAAATGAGAGTTCGGTATGGGTAAACCCATGGGGACATAAGTATAGTAATTTTAGAATTGTAAATATGTGTATGATAAAATTAAGTCTATAAAATAGTTTTTTATGTAACAGAAAACTTGAAGAAAAATTCTGAAAAGCGACATAAAAAATATTAAAATTTAAAATTTAAAAGAAAAAGATTATGACATGTATAGCATAATTTAAATGATAAACAGCTAAAAATACCCTATAACATGTGTTGTTATGTTACTAGAGTATATCACTAGTTTAACTATCTTATTGTTGACCGAAAGAAAAATAAAGTTATTTGTTAGTACAATAACGAAAATAGGGAGATATTATTTACTAACATCTCATCAAAGATGAACAAGAATATAAAAGTCTGGGCATTTACGAGGCTGACAACCGTCATAGGCTGGTTTAAGTGATCACTTTACACACTTGTAACATTCACCAATTCTACCCATTATTGACAACCACGCTACTCAAATTCTTGGAAGTATTCTTCATCTTTGATGAGATGTCAAAAAATAATATGGAAATAACTCCTGTAATTGGAGATAATCCAGATTTTGTGAACAAGTATTTGGACACACTTAAAATTTTGTAAAAAAATTCAGGTTTTCAGGTTTCCTTTTCAGTTTGTGGAGAAACTATCTTGCTTCGTGTTTGAAACAATTACTTCAAATTTGAGACTGTTTGATGAAAGAGCAATTTGAATAGTAAAAATACTAACACGTGAATGAAATTGTAAACCAGAATAATTTCCTTACTCCCCCAAAAAAATCATTTCTACCCCATTTGGGGTAATTTACCCCGGTTCCCCGACCGCTGTTCGAAAACAAACATTATCTTATATGAAAACGTAATATCGTGAGCCCACGTCACTAACCACTAAGCCATTACTTGACTCCCACAAATAGCCATGTTGTCTTATTAATAAACTTTTCGCTTTCTAAAAATACCTTAAATGTAACATACTCGTACTTTCGTTTTTGTCAGGTTTTTTATTGATATTTTTTTTGATTTCCAAAAATAAACATTTTTCGTTCATATTATAAATTAACTTTTTCGCTATCTAACAATACAATAATGAAAGAAAACACTTGTTTTATACCATATATACTTGAGTTTTATTAAAGACTACATGTTTCAGAAGTTAAACTTCCATCATTCAGGTCTGTATAATAACATTATACGGACCTGAATTACATTATAATACATTATACAGTTATTATACAGACCTGAATGATGGAAGTTTAACTTCTGAAACATGTTGTCTTTAATAAACTCAAGTGGTATAAAACAAGTGTTTTCTTTAATCATTATAACATGTCTTGCCACAAAGTTAATGCCGAAACAATAAATAAAATATTTTATAATACCTTACATATACCAGACTTTCGTTTTTGTCAATATTTTTTTTTAATTGCTTTTTAAAAATAAATGCTTTTCGTACAATTATTAAGAACCCTTAAGGGTTGTTAACTTAACCAGTATCGTATAGCAGAAGTCGTATTATACGATTTTTCGCAATGATTTTCGTACACTTACATATTACAAACGACATGACAAAACAATTTGTAAACGAATAACTTTTTTTATGAAATCCGGATATTATTTTGTCGGAACACTTACAGCTCTAACGTACGTTTTAGTGAAACGATATTCCGACACTCGCTTCATTTGCAGCTAGCTATCTTACGAATCATTGCACGTGAAATAATTTTCAACCCGTTAACTGAATGATAAATAACATTAAATTATTAATAAATATATAGAATATTGAAAATAATTTTAACGTTTAAGTTTTTAAAACGTAAATTGTCTCCCCTTATCAAAAATATTACCCGTTAAAACTAAGATTGCGTTGATTTTTTTTAATCAGTAAAAAAACAAATGAAATATAAATTCAAATTTTTCTTAAAAATTTTACAGTGTTACAAAAAAAAACATTGTTTATTTCAATTACGTTTATTTTTCTCTTTGATGTTATTTTTAGAAAAAAATCTAGTCTTGTTGACAAGTTAATATACATTCGATAAATAGCCAAACACTTCAGAAGTGGAACTAAAAGTCTTAAAACTAATTGACAATCCATATTCTGTTTTCTGTGGTTTTCTAATGGCTAAGGTACGATTGAACACAGAACGGCCACAGTCAACCTGATCTCGATTGCTGCGAAATACATAAATACTATGTACGGTTGTAATTTTAAAAGTTTTTTTATCTAGGAACTGAAAGAGTCAAAGCTTTTAGAAGTTTCTCGTTTTGTTGGCCGCGACAAGAAGGTTGTTCTATCGAAAGCGGAAATGTAACCTATATTCCAAGAAAACTCTTACGAGCACAAAAATACTTCCTGAAATTAATACCTTCCAGCGTTTAAAGTACTCTTGTATACAACAGTATAAATTACTACTCGTGGAAAACCGGAAAACATACAAAATATTATTAAAAACCCAGAAAAGCTAGCCTTTTTACAGAAAATACTTTTTTGCCAAAAAAAAAAGTAAATTTACCTTTGATATTTGGTTTCAAAAATTGTGAAAAAAAATCTTATACTAATGATGTTACTAACTTACGATCATGCCGCTTCTCCGCAGGGGTAGGCAAAGAGAATCGAACGTCACACCAATCTATTGTATCTTTGCAAACAATCTTCGCCTCTTCCACATGCATACATTTCCTCATATATACACGCCAATTATTCCTACATCTGATCTGACTACTTTCAAGTACTTGAAATACTTGATCATGCCAAGATTTCCTTGGTCTTCTTCTGCTTCTATTACCAATCACATTCGCCTCATAAATTACTTTTACTATCCTTTTTTCACTCATTCGATTCACATGCCCAAACTTTCTCGACATAATGGTATTATTTGATGCCATAATATTTTATTATTTGGAACAAAACTATTTATATCAGCAGTATTTTAATGCGCACGTAAAAAATCGTCATTTGAAAATTCCATTATTAAGAATCATTTTGTTTTTCGATGGTTGAAATTAAATACTAGAAAATAAATTGAGGTTTTTTATTTGTTGAAAAAAGGCTATGCCACAACAAAAAAATTATAAATAATCAAAAAATATCTGAAAAGAAATGAGATGAAACTCCAAAAAAAAACATTTTTCCAATATTAGGCACCCGAAACGACCTTAACAAACATTAAAAAAAAAACGTTTCTTTATTTTGGGAAATGTTTACAATTATAAAATTTAAAATTATTTGACATACAGCAGTAATATTCTAATGCTATTTGTCACGACATCCATCAAATTAACTGAAATTGTGGAGCGCAAATTATTGAAATGGTTACATTTTATTTTATCTTTGTTATTTATATTTATAGCTTTTAACTCGTATTCAAAGGATTACTTTTCTGGTATAATGCCAATTTAAAAAAAAGAAATACCGAACGGAATTTTAACCTTTCCAAAAGCATGGACGTAAATAAATGTCCTATTTCTATTGTCCTGACGAATTTTCCTCATTGAAGTATATGCGTAAAAGAACGTCAAGTCCGTCTGTCAGTTGGTATGATCGTATGATGTAACGTGTATAGCAATGACATATGTGGATATTTGTAAGTAATTTTGTCATAAAATAAAACCTAGATATGGTAAGTTTTATTTATTTTTTAATCATAATTTTTATCTTCATAAACACAAATTTAATGAAAAAAAGTTAAATTCAAAATTTACACATTTTTGTCTTTTTTTGTTAATTATTATTTAATATTAAAACCCTTATCCGCACCCTAATGGTGCATAGGGCACTGCGTCATATAAACGCAGTGTTATCTTGATCGTTTACACGTGAAGGAAAGGTGATCAGCCCTCCGCTTCAGGTACCAGTCCAGGGTAATATTGAATAAATATTACAGTGAAAAAATCACTAATATTTATTTGACTGAGAATCGAACCCGGGACCTCCAGAACGGTAGCCGAGCGTGCTGACCATTACACTACGGTGGCGGCTTTTTTGTTAATAAATAACCTAAAAGCTCGATTTCTTTTTTTTACAGAAACGTCAAACCGCAAGCACACCTACGTAAACATAATATATGTACATTTATTGTTCAATAGGTGATGATAAACTACAATAGTTTTTTTTTTTTGTAATAATATGACATGCTCAATAACTTATTTTCTTTGATTGTATATCAATATATGGTAAGTCTGAAATCGTATAACTTCACTTTAATCATTATATGGCTTAATCTTTTCTAAGCGCACAATTTATTTTAAACCTTATTTCCAGAGACTTTTAATCTTTCTGGCACACAGCTTTACTCTATTGTTATTTGGTTTCATGAAATATTACTTCCATTCATAAATAGTTTCAAAAGCAAAACTTCTCTTTATCCGAGCGTTGAAAGTTTTGTAGGACTTCAAAATCCAGTAAAATTGAACAGTAGGTACCTTAAAATGAACAAAAATACGTATAGTTTGGTTTAAATTCAGAGAAATATGACGAACTAAACGTGATGAAACACAGCTCTCAAATATACAAGATTCTAAAATCAATTCCTTTCAAGACAAAGTATACATTTTCTCCGAAAAGCATGCATGTATATTTATTATAAGTTTGTCGATAAATCTCTCTTGTAAATAAGTCGGATGTATTTTAACTTTATGTAAATTTGGCCGACTTATGACGGTTCTCGATTTATTAACATCAAAGTATTTTGGTTTTTCCGAGCATATTTTTTTTAATGAATTATTCCCTACTACGAGGTTTCATAACGACGTAGGTTGTCTATTATTCAGTATTCTGTTTTGTTTAAAAAAAAATAAGTATCCAATAATTATATCATGTATTATTCTAGTAGTAAACATTATGGTTATGTGTTCTTCAAGAAAAACAAAATTTACAGAAGAACGACAACAAAAATATCCCTTCTCTCAACATAAACATAAATACAGTTATCATTAAAAATACTCGTTTATATGCATATCTTCCCAATAAATGTATAGCTGACGTTATTTTCCTTTTTCTAGGGCGTTTATTTTTTTATTTTTTTATTGGAAAAGCAACTGAATATTTCGACAAAAATAACATAATATGATAAAATGCAAAAAATAACAATTCTAATTATAGGTTTCCACCTAAGTTATCTAAAAATAAAACAACTTAAATAAACTGTCATAAAAGTATAACTTTATAGAACATTTCTTTATCAACTAGTCAAATAGACATCAACAATATTTCAAACATTATTGATGTCTATTTCATTAAGCATTTTATTGCACATATCGCAGGCTCGATTTAAAAATGAATTTTGCTAGGACTTGGTGTGCATTTTAGGAATTTTAAATAAGTTTTTGTTTCTGGTCTGTGCTCCCGGGACTCTAAAATTGATGAGTGATAAAAGCTCTGGGCAATCTACATAATTATTTAAAATTTATACAGAAAAATAAGATCAGCATTGTTCCTGCGTGTAACGAGCTTGGGTAAATTCATAAAATCATTGTTTGGAGCCATTCGTCTAAAATTACAATATGAAATAAATTTTGATTGTATAGATTCTATTCGATTAAAACATTTTTTGTATTATTTTATATTGAAAATATGAATATTATTCGTAGTCAACAACCAATGTCGGCACTCTATGACGCTGAACCCAAAACAAAGCCAAAATCAACATTTATACAACGGCTATAGCCGTTCTTATCAACAGCATATATCACATCTGCAGTCGTTCATATCATGCAGTGAAGTGTATTATAGCGAGTCAAAGACGTTCTAGTCCAGCTCAAAGAGCGCCCAGGTCATCATCTCGAAGAGTGCGGTATCAGTAGTTGCTCTGCTACCAAGTTAGTAACTGTTGCTGCACCGTTGTTGTCCTTACTCTACCTTAACATATACAGTCCAATCTTTTGCAATATCTACGTTGTTTTTACCTGTAGTCTCGTTCATATCCTTTCGTGATCGGTTGACTTTAAGTTACTAAAAGTACCATAAAAGTTTAAGTTCTTAGTACTGAAAAATGGAATCAAAATTGTCAAATTTCTGATTATTACAATGAAAAAACTAGTACCTGCATGAAGTTTTTAAAAAAGCATAGATTGAAGACATGTTTCTTTATAAATCTTTACTCCCAGAGACTACTTTAATTACTTGTCTCAAGAGTTTCTCAAAAACCATAACCATCAAAAAATAAAATTTTATTATAGCATGATTTGGCTTCATCTTACGCCACGTTTCGGAGGAAAAAGCGTAATTAAGTTATCCGATAAACTAACTATTCGGTGGATCTTATTAAAACAAAACACTCCAAATAGTAATTTAATTATCCTAACGCAACTTGAACTATTCATCAATTCATTACTTGAAATATTAATCGAACCGTTAAAACAACACTTTAAATACATTTTGTATAATAACGTAAACTGGAAAACGCCCTATGGGGGAATATGCCGTACTAACATGTCAGACCTGTTATTTCATTTTATTTTCATTAGATGACAATTTTAAATGATAATAAAACGAATATTCATTTACACCTTGTCAGTTCCACGTTAATATCTTGTGAAATAAATACAAAACGTTTGATGAAAAAGTATTTTTTACCAAATATGATGATCAAATGTAATCTGTTTTGGTCTATGTGCGAAGTGAAAGTCTACAAATAGTGATGGATACTAATATATGTATCATGCTTAAACATCCTTCAGGCTATAAGCTATAAAAAATGATTGTTTTATGTCACTGTTACTAGACCGCAGACGCCTGGGGCAATATGGCTGTAGCGAAATAGTATTCGGATAAAAAAAATCTGGTTTCATTTTGACACCAAATTGTATAAAAATATGATTTAAAGATGTTTAAGATTTTTTTCAAATATCCACCATTATATGTACTCCTATTAGCAATTATTCTTAGTATATAAGGACATTTTGTAAATATTTTTAGTCAGTGTTTGATAATGTCCTTAGAAGACGAAACGCGTCACGTGTTAAGATATACATAAATAAATGTACAATTCAATCCAACAAAAACCCTGTTTTATTTTGGATATATTACTCAACAATGGGTTTTTCATATAATATTATCACCTAATTATTCACGCTTGTTCTACCTGTTGCCTGTCTACCTTGCTATTGCCATGCTAACTCAACTGGAAAAATTTTACAATATTTTAATTTTAAGACGATGCCTTTTTAAAATAGGCTTAATACTTATTCCTATGGGTCTTTCATTTATGTACCGGTCAAGATGAAATATCCATTCTCAAAAAACTTGTTTCATTCTCCTAGTTACGTTCTTAATTTACCTTACCTCAGTGATGAAATAAAGAATAAAAAATATGATACAATAATTACGCATTTTTACCTATATATTCAGTATTTTTGTTTATTATTCGATTTTATGGCTTCATGCTAAATTTAACAGTAAATTAATTCGAGTACATTATTTCTATCCAGTTTATTTTATGCTCACATTCTTGTGACTAGTTCCTTCATCGTTATTTATCTATTTAACATTTTATGTTATTCCTGAAATTGACACGTAGATCTTCCTTCCTCCAACATGTCGACCCTTGTATCTCGTAACACCTGCACAGAGAGTTGATAATATTTACGTAAAGATAATATATATATATATATATATATATATATATATATATATATATATATATATATATATATATATATATATATATATATATATATATATATATATATATATATATATATATATATATATATATATATATATATATATATATATATATATATATATATATATATATATATATATATATATATATATATATATATATATATATATATATATATATATATATATATTTATATATTTATACATATATATATATATATATGTGTATATATAAATATATATATATATACAAAAATATATATATATATATATATATATATATATATATATATATATATATATATATATATATATATATATATATATATATATATATATATATATATGTTAATATATATGTGTATGTATTTAAAACTGATGTTTATTTAAATGTCATATTTATAAATCTTGTAAAGAAAAATCTCTTAGTGAGAGATCTCCTTCTTTTTCTTTTTAATGGCTTTTCACCCATCGTGGGTGTTCTAGCCAATGCCAGTATCAAGTTATTTTTTATTTACAGTTTTTTTACATTTGACTTTCAATTGTTAGTATCCATTATTTTAGATAGAAATGATGATTCGGGAAAAATCGACATTTATTTTGAAATGTCCCGTTTTCATAGCTTTTTGGTGTCAAACTCGATACAAACTGTCAAACTCGACAAAAATTGTCACAAGTCATAACGTGAAATTATCCTTTTATTTCTCACACGTTTGACATTTTTTATTATACATAGATAACCGTAGAATAGAAAACGATTTTCGTAATAAAGTTTATGTCAATCACAATTTCGAAAGTTCCTAGGCTCTTTGGAATCAAAGAAATATCTTGACACCATTTTATAATTGTAACAATGATATTTTTGCTTCGAAACGCACTTCGCTAGGATGGGCTAATAAGGCGATTTACGATTTTATAATGGTTCCGATGTTATCTTTGCTTCAGCACACACAACACACTGGGATGGGCTAATAAGACTAAATGGTAGGCTTCCGGGAGATGATGATGAAGAGCTCCAACCTCATCATAAAACTAGTTGTGGGACACATATTAGGCTGGATATATATCCAGTGCATCCATATGGATACCCTGGAGTTTAGTATTGCGATTCCCAACAACCTTATCTACCTTTATCGTCTCTCCAGTATTATTTATTAATTTTGAATTGCGATATGTATATCAATTTTTTAGAATTTTATTTTTATTTTGTAATACTACGTTGCTGCAAACTAAACAGCTAAGTATTGCACCCAGCACTTAGTCATTATTATACTTAATTCTTTGTTATATGTGTAAAAAATACATTGAATAGAGTTAGAGGTACTATTAAATTAAGAAAAATTATAATAAAATAAATTCGTGATTTCACTATAATGGTAATATTCTCGAACTTGTAAAATTAGAAATGACAATATTATTATCTTTGATATTGAATGACATATCATTCGATGCGTGGATACGTACTGCATAATATACTTTTACTCAAAATAAGACCACATAACTAACTACCATCACGCCTCGCATTCTTTCCTTGTTTCACCATTAAACCATCACACATGGTTTTGCCGCACATTTGTCTGAGAGACCGCATTCCTACTGCATCGAGTCTACTTTCATCCTTCTTTTACTATCTCCATGCTTCACTTCCATACATTTGGGTTGATACCAGGACTCCATTATGTAGTGCCTACAGTTAGACTACATAATAACTACACAATACTCAAAATTAGATTTATACACAAAGGTTTTATCGTGCGACATATTATTTAAGACTTTTAAAGATTTTTAAAGCGGAGAATCAACATTTGGTACGTGACAAGAAAAATCCTTAACGAGATAATAACTCCTTTACCCTTGAAAAACTCTAAAAAAATCTTTATCTACAATTTGCGAATACTTTCCTAGGCCATCATTTATAACAAACGATCTGCATGAGTGATTCTGGAGTGAAGATAGAGAGCCGTTATCTCATATTTTTTGGAAATATTTACTCTTCGATGAGCTTTTGTTTTCCCGTTCATCTATCACTTGTTACGGAGATACGAATGCTGAAAGGAAATTCCAATCCTCATTTCTCGAAGTTTTAACGCAATTTCTTCCGGGATATTGTTTATTTTTCTTTCATAAGATAAATACACTTAAAGTATAATAAATTTTACGATTTGTAAAGATATTTTTGTTTTTTCTCAATATTCGCAAACACATTTTGAACCACAGAATTTATTCGATTGTTTTTTTTTCTAAACACATAAAATATCGTCGTTTAGATATGAAAGTATGGTACTTTTATTTTAAATATTAAAATCTTTAAAAATCTT
>NW_028281075.1:3497500-3567500 GCF_059751285.1 Brachycentrus maculatus | reverse complement strand
TCTGTCCGCCTCCGTAGTGTAATGGTCAGCATGCTCGGCTACCGTTCTGGAGGTCCTGGGTTCGATTCCCAAGGGGGGTAATATAAATATTAGTGATTTTTTCACTGTCATATTTATTCAATATTACCCTGGACTGGTACCTGAAGCGGAGGGCTGATCACCTTTCCTTCATGTGTAAACGATCAAGATAACACTGCGTTTATATGACGCAGCGCCCTATGCACCATTGGGCGAGGATAAGGGTTTTTATTATTATAAATCAGTCTATGGATTTGTTTAATTAGCCGTTTATTCTTCATCAGAATTTGAAGTCATCAATATTTATTTGTTTGTTATGTCTTCTTCCGTTGAGAATCAAATATTTTCATCTTAATTATGTTTATTGTGATATATGTATTTATATTCATGTGAATAAAAATTTATAAGAAGAGTAATAGAGATCGTATTCGTGATAAAATGACAGTACTAATCCTTAGTTCGTGAATCGTGGAAATTGATTTCAAGTTAAAGTCTAAAACATAGTTTCCTGATCATCAGGTTTCATTTGCGATCAACGTGATAATAACGTGGCGACGGTTCGGCGAAAAGTAAGCACTTCGTAAATAGCACATAGAGAAAATCGTTGAGTTTTTAAGTCGACCTTCTTAATTTTCCACAAATTGATTCTTTTTTCGATATCTTACTACTATGATCTTAATAAATAAATAAATAAAAAATGAAATATTCGTGTACGTTTTAGGGATAAACATCATATTTCTAAAGTTGCTCGGTGTTGTAAGTAATCCTATGATTCGTGATATTGAAATTATCAGTTAGTTTCATAATTGTAAATAAAAAGTTATTTATTTTTACATGGTTTACCGAACTAATGAACTATTTATTTGTGGAGTAATTAAACACAGCAGTCGTATATTAAACGATTTTGTTATAGTCTGTACGATCGAATTAAAAAAAAACGGGAAGGAATAAATACTTATTTAAAGAAATCGTTTTGTAATTCGGTTTTGGATTTGATCACTCACAGCTAACATCGCCAATAAATTAATAAACTTGGTTGCGTAAAGCGTATTACTAATTAGCTTTGACAAATTCACGCTGAAACCTTTAGCTAGAAAGAAATACAAACCGAGAAAAACTAATGCAAAAACTAATGCTTTCATTATCGAGTAACCGAAAAGATAACAAGAGTTACCTATTATTAACACCTCTACTTTGGATATTTTTAAATTATGCCATTAAGTGAATAATGCATTATTTAACGTCCTATTTAAAGTTTGTTTACGGTGCTTATTGTCTTGCATCCTTCTTCTACGATATACTAAAAGATGTTATAAAACGAGAACGAGATAGCCCTGTTAAAGTTCCATTAAAAATATTTGCTATACCAGCAAAATGAACTTTAAAACGGCTGGCTTGGAAACATGTGGAACAGATTTATTATTATTGCATCGAATCCTGCGCAGCGTTGAAAGAAAAATAAACAAAACAAAGCAATTATTAGTGTGAGCTAAAAATCACAGAGTTCTCTCTATGTTTATTCTGCTAACCATTTATTTATCCTCGTCCGCCATTAAATTTGTTTTAGTAATAGATCTCGCTTGAGAGCGAAAAGTCACTGCAGATTTTCAGATCAAAGGTGGCCTCAGACGGAAATGTTCGAAACTTAATAACGCGAAGAGGCCATATTGTATCTACAATAATTTGGGAATTTGGGGAACACCCGATACTCGTGGAGATTATTAACGACCGTTTTATAGGCAGACAGTGCTTTTTTAACAAAACGTTTTGAAAGCTGACAAAACACTTTCGATCAAGAATCTAGAATTTATTTGAAATTTCATAGCATATATCGCTCACTCCTTTCAAGAACGTCATAAATCAAAAATCCTCAATTTTCAGTTGTGCATGTTTTCGGAATGCCCAGAAAATGTACTATATCCCAGCAAAAGAGACATATTTTTAACATAATATTTACCCGCTACAGGGTACAAAATGTTGTTTTTGCATTTTGAAGAAAATGTATTGTTTAATTATTTTTATAAATAAATTAAATATTTTTCAAATGTAGAAAAAACCTTCAGGTTTTACCTAAAAAGATCTGTTGCACGGTAAAAAGTTCAATAAGTGGCTTGATATTTATTTTTAATACATTGTGTTTTATTTTTAAACTTTAAAATCGTTCTCCTGAAAAATCAAGTATTTTGATTTATGACGTTCTTGAAAGGAGTGAGCGATATGCCAAATATAAAAAAAAATATTTCACAGTTTAAATTTAATGAGTACCTACTTTTACGATTGCCTACTGAATAATAATAATGACAATTTTCCATAATTCAAATAGCGCTATTTTCGTAAAAAAACTACTTCATGGACGCTTCACTGTAATTACATTGGGGTATAAAATTATGGAAATGATTTACCAAAGAAATGTGTTTTAACTTTTTTTCTAAAGATTATGGCACTCATTGTCTCTAACTGATGATGGAGGAGCATTCCATGTCATCAATGACGCAACACCAAAGATAAGCTCGCTAAATTTAGTTCGCTGGTTGCGAGCTTACCAGCTTACTTCTCACTTCTCATCTTACCAGATCACTTTACCCGTGGTAGTTTTTGCAGCCGATTGAAGCGTGAGACGTCCATCAACCAATTCGTCAATTGAATTTTTTCTTGGAACACCGTTTTCGCATTGAAAAGAAATTTTTCTTCCAAACGATTATATGATTTTGAAAAGAAAAGAGTAATTGAATGGTTAGATGTTTGAAAAAATTCAAACTTATTTTTTCTATTATATTCTAAAAAAACAAACAAAATCCAGAACACATTTTTTTTAAATCGGGCTTGTTAAGACATGTTACCTCTACTTCTGATTCTGTGTTGCGTTGTATCCCCTAAATAGAGTCAACAAGTTCAATACACGAATAATACAGTAGGCAATGGACATCAGCCCAACAGTGGTAATATAAAATATAGTTAGATACATATAGCAACATGACGTATGGCAAAAAATACAGTTGGTAAAATTTCTTGAAGTCAACGGTTTTTTAAACATTCAACACTCCCACAGGCAAGTCCCGTTTGATTTAAATATTGAGTAATGAAAATAAATTCGTAAATAAATGTATATATATATATATATATATATATATATATATATATATATATATATATATATATATATATATATATATATATATATATATATATATATATATATATATATATATATATATATATATATATATATATATATATATATATATATATATATATATATATATATATAACAATCGAATTTTAAAAATGAAGAGAAACCACAAAATCTTTAATAAAGAAATTACCAATTAAATGCCTCTACCTGTATGGTAAGTTCGCCTCCATAATGTAAAAGTAATCACCCTCACCTGCCTTACTGCAGGTCCTGGGTTCGATTCTCAGTGGGGGGGGGGGTTTGATTTTTTCACTCTAATATTTATCCAATACTACCCTGGACTGGTAGGTACCTGAAGCGGAGGGTTGGTGTTAAGGATCAAGATAACAGTGCGTTTATATAATGCAGTGCCCTATGCACCATCGGATGCAGATGAGAATTTGAAGAAGAAGGATGAGAATATGAGTTATTAATGCGGCTAGGCGATGTTATACTAGAAGTGAAAGACGTTGAGATCTAAAAATTCCAAACTCTATGATTTCTATGGAGAAGTTCACATACAGGACGCAATTATTCTACACTGTCTTCATACGCCCTATATTGCTCACTCCTTTCAACAACGTCATATATTAAAAATCGTCAATTTTCAGCTGTGCATATTTTCAGAATGCCCAGAAAATGTACTTTATCCCAGCAAAAGCGGCATATTTTTTATTAAATATTTACCCGCTACAGGGCAGAAAGTGTTGTTTTAGCATTTTGAAGAAAAGGTATTGTTTAACTATTTTTAAATGTAGAAAAAATATTAAGGTTATACCTTAAAAGATCTGTTGCACAGTAAAAAATTCAATAATATTGTATTTTAAAATAAAATATATTTTAATGTAATTTTATAGTGCAAATAATTATCAAATTTGATTTTTATTTTTAAAACATTTAAATATATTTTTAAACTTTAAAAACGATCTACTGAAAAATCTATTTTATTTATATATGACGCTGTTAAAAGGAATGAGCGATATGTGAACATATCCATATAAAATACTAGACGTAAGGGTTTGATATTGCAAGTTCTCACCCTTATGCGAATGACCTCGGTTTGAAGGACATAACTATTGTATAGAAAAAAAAGTGGAGACCGAGTAGAAAGTATTATTAAGAAGGGGGAACGGCAGAAATGAGTAAGTCAGTCGGAATCGCAAGGTAGGTAAAAGGTACAAGCTTATTTAAGGGCAAGTCGAACGAGTTTTCACGCTCGATTATTTTTTAAATGCAAATTAACGTTTCTCTAATTTTTTTCGCAGATACTTTGTGGCACATTTTATAAATTTTATAAAATAAAACAAACTTATTTTCACCACTTTTTAATGGTACACTTCATCCAACCGGTTTCGCCAAGAACCTTGTCATCATCAGAGTTTACGTACTAAATTCTAAAACATTTAAATACTCATAGTCAATTACCCTTCCCTTACCAAAAACTTCCACGCACACCATACACCGAAACCGATTGGATAAAGTGTACCAATAAAAAAGTGGTTAAAACAAAGTTGTTTTATTTTATAATGTTTGTTAGTTAATTTTCCACTTTTTTTTAGAAAATATATTAAAAAATTATCTTTTCATGTTTTTTTAACTTTAGCCTTTCTCACTCTGTGAGTGGTTATATACTAGTTTTATTAACATTTTTGTAAAAAAATAAATTAGTAAAAATGTCTTACCACAAATCAAATGCTTTAAATATTAATTATATTGAGAATAATATAAATAAGAATCCTTAAATATAAAAAATTGAAAAGTGGCTTTTAAGAAACTGATCTAAGTCGTAGATGTTCGGGAAATTCTTAAAAGTGGAAACATTTCAAAAACTAAGGCACTTTTACAAAAGTCGTATTTTCATTTTTTGGTGAGTCATAAGCACCCCTTAAAAGGAATAACTTGGATTATGGGAGTGTTCCGAAAACATTTTCTGTTCAAGGTATACCTGTCAAATCCAAATTTTTTGAGGTACACCAAAAAAAACAGTTGATTTAATATTGATTTATTATTAAAATTAATACAATGCGAAAATCTCATCGAAGAAAGAAGAATACGGAAGTCTGGGTATTTACGGGGCTGGTTTAAATGATCACTTTACTCACTGTAACATTCACCAATTGTACTTATGTTTGATAACCACACTACTCAAACTCTTGGAAGTTCTATATGATTTTATTTGCCAACATTGTACAAAAATAACAACAATTTTCACAAGTGAAACTCTTTTATTTGTATGTGAGGTTCGAATCATGGATTATTTAATCCTCGTACATACACAGACTTCCATATTCATCTTCATCTATGTTGAGTTGTCAAAAAACAATACGATAAATAACTCTTATAATAAGAGAAAATCCAGATTTGTGAACAAGTATTTGGACACACTCAAAATGTTGATAATGCGAAAACATATATAACATATTATTTTTTGACATTTCATCAAAGATGAAGAAGAATATGGAAGTCTGGGCATTTACGGGGCTTACGACCGTCATAGGCTGGTTTGAGTGATCACTTTACACACGTGTAACATTCACCAATTCTACCCATTATTGACAACCACACTACTCAAATTCTTCGAAGTTCTATATATATGAACCAATTTAGAAACTTTGTTCTTGAATCACTAGAACTTCACTAGAGACATCTATTGGTGAGATGTAAAGAAGCTTTTTTATTAAGCAGAAACTCTTATATTATTTATAAAACTATTATTTATAAACTCTTATATTATCTCCAGATTTTGTGAACAAGTATTTGGACACACTCAAAATGTTACATATATAACATATTCAAAATGTAAGCCTGCTTAAGTCTAAGCACAGGCGATCAAAATTTGGACCATTTGTTGATAAGGCTAAGTTATCTTCACAAAACAAGACTTTTTCCACGGCACACCAACTAATCACCACGGTATATCACATATATATATATATATATATATATATATATATATATATATATATATATATATA
Source organism: Brachycentrus maculatus (assembly GCF_059751285.1). Classification (NCBI taxonomy): domain Eukaryota; kingdom Metazoa; phylum Arthropoda; class Insecta; order Trichoptera; family Brachycentridae; genus Brachycentrus; species Brachycentrus maculatus. The sequence goes on along the minus strand of NW_028281075.1, from coordinate 3,561,335 downwards.
TATATATATATATATATATATATATATATATATATATATATATATATATATATATATATATATATATATATATATATATATATATATATATATATATATATATATATATATATATATATATATATATTTATAAATATATATATATATATATATATATATATATATATATATATATATATATATATATATATATATATATATATATATAAATATATGATAATTAATGATATTTATATCGTCAAATATATTATTTGTATACATATGTAGATATGTTGTATTACGTGATGCGACTTTGACCGAAATTCATTTGGTTCGCCTGCTATTTGTAAGCATTCTAAACGTATACAGCGATGTTCTTATAATTGCCTGTCACAAATTATGTAGGCGCTTTGAGGTAATTGCATTTTTCTGAAATCCAACCATTAATTTATTTCTTGTCAAACTAATCGTCATTTAAAAAATATTTTACTAAATAAAACGTTCTGTATTAATAAATAATTAAAATGAATAAATAAATAAAAACAATCTAATAACATTAATAAATTGAATTAAGTATTAATTTTCTGTCTACAATCTTGATAAGCTTTTCGAGTCTCTAACGGTTAACCCTTAGAGATAAACATCAAAATAAACCACTTGAGTCTTGAGTAAGGGTTTAATTAATTTGAATCTAGATTCTTCTAAAACACATTGAGTTAAGGAAAACTGTGGGACGTTCACACCCCGTAACACCATACGTTAAAAATTCAATTACGTTAAATGTTACCTGGATTTAAAGAAAATTAAGTTGCGGGGTATTAATTACTGGGCCTTAATCGTAATTCCTTAGAAAAATATGGTGGAATTGTAAATATTAAAAAAAAGATCAATATACACTTATTTCGTTATTTTCAATTGTATTACATACAAAAAATATTTATTATCGTTTTAAATCTTATTTCAAGACAAGTATTACGTTGACCGGTTTTAAAGTAAACAACTATTCCAATTTATACTATCAAACATTAGTAACTTAACATTTTCGAGTAAAACTTAACTCTCCGGATACCATTTTAAGTTGGAAGGATGTTTCCGGCACATCGGTTAATTTGCAAATATTACTCCGAACACCTAAGGGACTTTCACCTGCGATAATAATTAGGGGTGGAATATATCCCTCATATCAGCTAATGATGCTCTGAAATTAACTTTACCTACCTTTGTTGTACTTGCCCTTGTTTTGGTAAATATCACGTTCCGTAACTTACCCCCAGCGTTAGGTAAATATTCATTTTAATTATATTAATTTAACACCATACATATCGTTTCACTTATTTGCGAGAGCTACGATATATGTTATTTAATTTTGGAATATCAAGGCCAAACTCGCATTAATAAAACCCAGTTGGCTTCCGGCAATGCATTGAACCGGACGTTTGGTTATGCCCAATTTATTATTTGATTACATTTTGGATTATTTTTGTTTTTTAGATTATGTATTGAAAAAAATATATATAACACATTAACTTGCAATAACTCTTTCTATACATAAATATATATTTATTTCGAAGAAAACTTTTTTTTTTAATGCTAAAACATTGTTAAAAACATTGTTAAAAAAAAGGTAGGTACGTCAAATGTTACCTGGGTTTTTTATTTTATTTTTTTTATTTATTTATTTATTTTATTTTCATAATACATAATAATAATAATAAAACCCTTATCCGCACCCCAATGGTGCATAGGGCACTGCTTCATATGAACACAGTGTTATCTTGATCGTTTACACACGAAGGAAAGGTGATCAGCCCTCCGCTTCAGGTACCAGTCCAGGGTAGTATTGAATAAATATTACAGTGAAAAAATCACTTATATTTATTTGACCCCCCCCTGGGAATCGAACCCGGGACCTCCAGAACGGTAGCCGAGCGTGCTGACCATAACACTACAGAGGCGGACATAGATACATTCAATATACATATTCATTTTATATATACATTTATTATACGTATTACGGCTCTTTAGGCATGGCCTGTGTTGAGCCGAATACTAACATGGTAATACAAAATTTATGTTTTTATTATTTTTTTTAATAATATTTTTTAATGATTAGATTATAAACATAACATACAGGAGATACAAAAATAATTTATAGTTTAAGGTTTTTCAATGTGATAATTACACCTGGACTTTAATTAATTCACTTTCTACCTTGTCCCTTCCAATGTTAAGCAACCATCGACGGACACTGTTCTTAAAGAAACTCAAGTTGCTATTCGAATACTTGGCCTGAAAGCTTGATTTTTGAGTTGTGGAGAAAACCTCAGTTCAGCCTTAAGTTAATATTGTATTGTACATGAAAGTTTTGTTAAATTTAATTCCATAAAATTTTCCTAAGAAACTTATTAGGCTATAATGTGTGTGTCTTGAAGAAAAAACATTTTTATTGCTGTTGTGACCTTGCCTCGCAAATAAGCGATATGAAAACAGAACTAAGTTTCCATACTGTATGAATACACAACAAATATGTAGTCTCAAAGAACTTTCTCTTTGATTTAATAATACATTGATTAGCCTTTTTTTAATATTCAGCTGTAATTTCTAATGTAAATAACCTTAGATTTTTCGTAAGAAAAAAAATATGAATAAATATCTTGTAAATATTTATTTGTGTATCGATACACAGATCTGTATCCTAACCTTTGCTTTTATCGTCATGTTATTTATATATTAAACGCCTAAAGCCTTTAACATAAAACATTTATACAGTATCTAATATAAAAATATAATGAACACACTAATAGAGAAACAAAAAGTCTTAAGCACAAAATAATAATAAAATAACAAATAGTAAGCACCGGTAAATACATGTCTCCTTCACATATTATCAGCGAGCAGCGAGAGAGAGTGAAACACAACGTTTAAATTTCTCAATTATATCATGGAGAAGAAATGCTGAGAAATTGCAGACTCTAAGGTGGATAACAATATATTAAATAAATCTTTACCATCAAAAGCATTATCTATTAATTTCCGAGGCGCAGGACCCATGAACAAAAAAACGACGCAACTTCATAAGCCGTGTTTTAAAAAAAACATCAATAAATCCATTCAAAGTAACTTCCTATTAGGAGCCTCTACTAAATAAAATAAGTGAATAAATAATAAATAAAAATACGGTTAATTTAACCGATCGCAACTTTTCACAAATTTACCCATAAGAAAGGTGTAATGCATATGAATATCGTTTAAAAAACAAAAACTATTATACATGACTATAGATTTATTACTTATCACATCTTTTCGATTCTTGGACTGTGTTAGAATGGAAAAAATACAAGACAAAAACAGATAACAACGTTTAATATTAGGTGGTACATTTGAGAATCGCTGGTTTTACGTCTGTTTCCGTTATGTAGTGGTTAGCGTGTTTGGCAACCATGCCGAAGGTCTCAGGTTGGATTCCAAGGGGAGTCAAAACAAATACAAATAAGTTTTCACACCAATATTTATTTAATAATACTCTGGAACGGCACCTGAAGCGCAGGACTGATGACCTTGCCTTAATTTAATTCTCGATCAAGATAACACTTCTTCTATACGAACCAGTGCCCTATTCACATTTGGATGAGGATAGGAGTTAGAAGAAGGTTTTTTGTTACCTGAAAATTAATCGTTAGTCAAAATAAACTATTTAGTCCTTTATGTTGTATATGCTATTCACGATTAAGACCTTTATATTGTTATTAACATCAGCTTATTCGTGTAGCATTTGATCAAAAGGTGGTATTTGCAAGGGTTCAAAATTCATCTGCATTGACAAAGAAACTAATTCAAAGTCATTCGTGTACTGATTTTCTTTGAGCAAAACAATTTAGAGAAAATGATGTAGGTACTATAGCTATATTAATCCTGAAAGAGATTATATTGGGATTTCACTCAAATTTTCTTTGTCTGAGATATTATTTTACAAATAGAATTAAATGTATTTCGGATTGAAATGGAAATTCAAATCAAATTACATAATCTTAAATATAAACGTTAGATTGTTCGAAATCCATCATCTTCTAAAGCTATTCACCGTTTGCATTGAAATTTTAACACACCGTTGCATATACGAGTGTGTTTTAGTATATACAATGACAGGTGTATATACCTGTGATAGACAAAAACCAACTTATTTTTTTAACAGCTTATTTACCTCAATGGCAGCACCATGTGTCGAACGTAACGGCAACAAGCAATACTAAACACTGCCATGGCGGACAGCGTGTTTCTTGACAGCTACTAAATTGTTTTATACTTATTGTGCATTCGACATATTAAAAATGTGTGCTATCTCTATTCTTACTTTCATCAACGTAAGGGCTGTGCCCGCTAATGAATAATAAAAAATGAAATAAATGTTATCATTTTCTATTAACTTTATATGCCAACCAAACATTTTCAAAAATGTATTTGTATTAAAAAAACCTTTTTCAAACTTCTAAACAAATTCTAATTGGAAATTAGTTGGGCTATCGTGGAAAAAATATTTATATATTTTTTAAATATAATCGAATTTTGTTTTTCTCGATTTTATTGAAAATATATTCTCAAAGTTTATCCGAATTTAAATTAACGCTTGGAGCATAAATTATAATCTCAATTACTTTAAACCAATTGAAACTTACTCCTCAAAGGTTTAAATTTGGTATAATATTGGGTTGATGCAAAAGTTATGACCGTTTTTTATGATCCCAGGTAAATTTTTTTTTTCATAAATTATGAATAGTATCTTCTTTTATATGATTCCATTATATAAAGGATGCTTTCCCTCTACTTTCTATTCAGTTTTGGCCTAGCCAGAGTACAGTAATGACCCCTTGTATTTTTTCAAAATGTCGTTCGATAAAGTGCATTTACGTCATTGTTTACTTTATGAATTCCGTAAAGACAATACCGCGAGTGTGGCAACCAAAAATATTTGTGAAGTGTATGGAGCAGATGTCATCAAAGTTCGACAGGTACGAAGATGGTTTACAAAATTCCGATCTGGAGATTTTTCACTCATTGATAAACCACGTACCGGGCGGCCATTGAAGTCTGATGAAGACAAGTTAAAAGTCATAATTGACACCAATCCACGTCTAACCATCAGGGAGATTGTGTCAATGATGGGAGTCAACCAAACAACCGTATTAAGACATTTGAAGCGTATGGAAACGGTTTCGCGGTACGACGTTTGGATACCTCATCAATTGTCGGCTGCCAATTTATTGGATCGAGTTTTAACGTGCGTTGCTTTGAGTGCGAGACAAAAACATGAACCTTTTTTGCATCGTTTGGTGACGGGAGATGAGAAATGGGTTGTGTACAACAACGTGACAAGAAAAAGACATTGGACTATACCTGGACAAGCCCCATTAACAACTTCGAAGGCCGAAATCCATAAAAAAAAAGTTATACTTTGTGTTTGGTGGAATAATAAGGATATTGTGTATTTTGAACTCTTGGAACACGATAAGACAAGTACAACAAAACGATATTGTCAGAAATTATCCTAATTGAACATGGACCTTCAAAAGGATAGACCACAATTGGTAAACAGAAAAGGGGCAGTGTTTCATCACGACAACGCGCGACCATATGTGGCTATGATGACCCAACACAAGCTGAATGAGTTAAATTGGGATGTTATCAAGCATCCACCGTATTCTCCAGATCTTGTTCTTTTTTTTCATTTATTCCGATCACTGCAAAAAAATTTAAATGATGAAAAAAATTATACAATAAAGCAGGTAAAAACATCCTTTACTTCATTTTTCGCATCAAAATCCACGGAATTTTTTACTACTGGTATTAATAAGTTGATAGAAAGATGGGAGAAGGTTATAAGAACTGATGGAAATTATGTAATTTTTTAAATAAATAATATACATTACAAAAAAATAAAAAATATGTAAAAAAACGGTCAACACTTTTGCATCAGCCCAATAGATAATTTATTATCAGGTAGCCATGCCATACAAATACAATACAATCTTCATTTAAACAATTATAACTAAATTTTAGTGCGTCAAATGTCAAGCGATTCAATCATTCATTGGTTCATTTCCATTCACCTATATTTGTATTTGAAAAGGGAAATTTCTTATCAATAACGTTTATGGGGTGTGATATTCTTTGATATAGTGCTTCGCCATTATGGTCTTTGTGTGCCAACTTTTGTTCTCGGTCGAGTGTGAAATTCCCTACCCTTGTTATTGGAAAACCTGCCACGTGTGATTTACAAGTTTTCTCACAAATATTTAAAATTGTACAAATATGTATAAACGTATACACGTTTAAAAATAAGATATAGGTATAAACGTTAAAAACCAACGTTTATTCAACGTTACTTGAATAAACGAACACTCGAAATAAAGATTTTTTTAAATAATTTCGGAATAAATAATTTTAACTTGTAATTAGCTTTTATTTCATTTTATTTAATTTAGCTACCATGCTGGATGTCCATAGTTTGACTTCCAGGGGGGGTGTAAATGAATATAAGAGATTTTACTCTAATATTTATTTAATATTACCTTGGAATAGTCCATGAGCGCAGGAGTGATCACCCTGCCTTCATGTAAGTAAAAGATCAAGTAAGTAAAAGATTTCATAGGCTTCAAGATTGTCTCCACGATAATATTCGAAGGCTTTGATAATACCAATGGAAGGTTCAAACGATTTATTGACGGCACGTTCAAATTGTATACAAGTGGGTACAATAAATATATTTCAATACAATGGTAAAAGCCTTTGATTCTTAGTTACGTTACGTAAAAGTTACGATGGTGTTATGTTAAGAGCATTATGTACCTAAGTAGGTAATATCAATATAATTGTAACTTAAATTGTATTTTAACTAATTTTAGAGAAAATTATATAAAAGTATGTGTATATTTTTTTCAACTAAATTCCTTTTTATAAGTTATAAATTTAAAAAGCAGCACATTAATTGGAAAACTGAAATTATGATGCTCATTATAATTATAACTAAAATTGTATTTAACTAATTTTAAAGAAAATTATAAAAAAGTATGTGTATAATTTTTTCAACAAAATTCCTTCTTATAAGTTATAATTTCAAAAAGCAACACATTTAGTGGAAAACTGAAATTATGATCCTTAAGGGGATATTCGCAAACACAGAATTCATTCCACCGGAGACCACCGGAGTGGTCATATGCTTGTTCACGCCCGATTTCCTTAATGAATGCATATTGCATATTTTGTTTGTTTTTTAGAATATATGGATTTAGAATTTTTAAACTCTTTTTCCTTTAATAACTCTTTTGTTTTCAAAATCATATAATTATTTTAAAGAAAAATTTCATTTATAATGCAAAATCGGTGTTTAAGAAAAAATCAATTATGTATAATTTTGCATGCATTACGAAATAATTAAGTTGTAACTTAACGCAAACTGTGCCTTAATATAGTTCACGTATGTGATTATGGCTTGACGCTTTATTGAATAATGGGAAAATTATCCGTCTGGACGTGCAATTACATAAAATTCGTTCACTTGTTGTATTTTATTATTGTTCACTGTTAAAAATTAGAATTATTTGTTCTCAAATTGTATAGCCACATTAATTACCACAAGACATAAGTACGTTTCTGCTTTTAACATTTCGTAATAAATACATATCACTTGTAAGTACTTAATAAAATAAAACCACCTTTGCAACGATGAATCTAGTCTTCTGATTTTTCATATACATATCATGCATTATGCATCATGTGCATTTCAACATCAATCTTATTGTGATCCTTATCACTAGATACGAGAACGGATACCTACACTTAACGTCGACGAAGTTGTACCTGATTGCCACTGAAAGTTTCAGTCAACTTATACAAGAAAGCTACATTCCTCTGTGAAGTTAAGACGAGGTTTGAAAAACAACTGACTGAGGTTATGCTCGAACACGCTTCAATAAACTTTTGTATTTTACTGAAAATTTATTTAACATAAACTGTTTCTTCGTCTTCAAGTTGAAGGATTCTCTATTTTCACTAAAGAGCCTGAAGTTTAGAATGAATAGAATTTGAAATATTTATTGCCTTAAAAAATATGTAAATATTGCCATGATTGCTATTTATTATGGTAAAAGTTGAAATATTAAAATTCTCTATTGATTGGGTATATAAGTATAATATAAAAAAATAATTAACAATCCCCCACATTGAATTCCACGGCTTGCCAAGAGGGTAGATGACTCCCGGGCAGACCACCAAGGAGATGGATTGACAGCTGGGAAGCGACATCGCAGGAGGCTAATCCCTCTTAAAAATAGAACACAAGGCCCATACGAAGAAAATGATGAGTAGCTATATTTTTTTTTAAAAATAAAATACAGAAATTTTTAGTGTATTTAAATACCTGTTCTCAAATGAGTTATTTTCACGTTTTTACATCTCAACATATAATAGATGAAGAATAATATGGAAGCTTTGTTAAGTTAAGGAATTATGTTTTCAGGCGGGTCACAAGTATGTGAATTTAATCCAGGATTCGGACCTTGCATATAAATAAAAAGAGTACTTGCTAAATAAAAGCTTCTCCTATTCCAACACAGATGGCTGATATGAACTCACAAGTACTGCGTCACGAATTTGATCTAGGAGTTCCAAGAATTTCAAAAGTGTGGTAGAATCATAAGTAGATTTGGAGAATGTTGTATGAAGTGATCACTTAACAAAGCCTATGACGGCCGTAAGCCCTGTAAATGCCCAGAATGACATATTCTTCTTCATCCATCTTGAGATGTCAAAAATTAAATGCAGACGTTTGAAATTTATAATCCTTTTCATTCACTTTGCGTATTTTCGGTACAGGATGCATAATTAAACAGGAGCTTTCAAAATTCCATTTTTAACGGCTTCAGTAAAAGGAAAGCGTTGAGTGGTGAGAATAAAAAATGTGTAATGTGTAGGCGTTAAACAGTTTCAATATTTTTATAACCCCTCTTCAACCCTTTTTACACCGCATTTGCCGGAGACGGAAGAAGTGAGGTAAAAAATAATATTTTTTATTCGATAGCCCCATCCCTAAACGAGTACCCTCGGGAGTAAAAAATTCAACATATTACATTTATATTGGGTTTGTAGATAAATTTGCGTGACGCAGAAGCTCTCTCAAATTGCGGCCTACTTTATTATGCATTTAAAGGGGTATTTTCATTTATTATTCCATCAAATCTGGCATTCCTTTGGATGCGTGAGAAGTAATATTTATTTATGATCATCTCTGTACTGTACATTTTTAATTAGTTTTAAATACAACATTTTGAGTGTGTCCAAATACTTGTTCACTAATTATCTCCAATTATAGGAGTATTTTTCATATTATTAATATTATTTTTCATACTTTTAATAATTTGAAAAATACTCCTATAATTAAAGATAATTCAGATTTGTGAACAAGTATTGGACAATTATTTGTACGCCTCCGTAGTGTAATGGTCAGCACGCTCGGCTACCGTACCGGAGGTCTTGGGGTCGATTCCCAGGGAGGGTCAAATAAATATTAGTGTTTTTTTCACTCTAATATTTATTCAATATTACCATGAACTGGTACCTGAAGCGAAGGGCTGATCACCTTTCCTTCATGTGTTAATGATCAAGATAACACTACGTTTATATGATGCAGTGCCCTATGCACCATTAGGGTGCGGATAAGGGTTTGAATGAAATTAATTTAAATTTCACACACTCAAAATGTTGTTAATAAATTATCTGGTCAAATTATAAGCTAAAATGATAAAAATGAAAACGATATTTTCTGGTGTTTCTCATGTGTGTGATATAATTCAGAATTCGGACCACATATACTAATAAAAGAGTTTCTTCTCAATAAAAAGCTTATTTTCATCTAACCAATAGATGTCTCTAGTAAAATTGGTTCATATTTACTGAAACTTTCATATTCCCTATTAAAAACGTATTTTCTTCTGTTGAGGTATTGTAATTTATCAAAATGTACGTATTTTAAAAGGAGTAATTTAATTAAATAAAAAAATTAACGTGTATATTTTGTATCCATGTACAGATTAAACATCATGAATAACATAACTCCAAAGTAAAGTAAATTTATAATTTTGTAAAAACAAAAATTTGTACACGCTGAAAATTCTGTTAAAATTATTTACATATTTACCTTCTCTGTTTTTGACAGAGATATTCCATCATACTTTATAATTAAGTAGCATAATAAATTTTAACATTATGTATTCTAATATACACTATTATACTAGAACGAATGATAAAATAAATGACGCAGATTCCGTAGTTATTAGAGCCTCCTAATAGCACCCCCGAGGTCCGCAATTTGCATCAACGCAAATTGTATTGCTTGCGACAGACAGAAATTATCAGCCATTAGTTGTGAAGAGGCAATCTGAATTATTTTGAACCCACAGAAAAACTTGACATTGCCCGAAATCATGTTCCTTATCGGTAGAAACGAAGCATTTTGTTATTTTGGAGACTAGAGAAGCAAATTATTGTTCTTGTTTGCAAAAATACGAAAATACTTGGAAAAAAATTTTTTCCACATTTATTTCTCCCTCATAAAGGATGTAATTATTTTTGAGTATGAACAAATTCTATATTATTTATACCCTTATCCGCTCTCCAATGGTGCATAGAGCACTTCGTCATATAAACGCAATGTTATCTTGATCGTTAACACATGAAGGAAAGGTGATCAACCCTTTGCTTCAGGTACCAGTCCAGGGCAATATTTAATAAATTAACATGAGAAAAAATTATGTATATTTATTTGACCCCCCTGGGAATCAAACCCGGGACCTCCAGAGCGGTAGTCAAGCGTGCTGATAATTACACTACGTAGGCGGACAAAATACTGTATAGTATTCTATAATTAGGGGAAATACAATAAATGTTAATAAAAGGGTTTATCGAATTTGATCAATCCATATTTGTCTTTTTTTAGCTAATTGGTCTGGAATGCAAGTTTTTTTTTAATACTCTGGAGCCGTATGTTTGATCAAATATATTCAAAATAAACGTACGCATTAGCTTGAAAAAATCGTATACTTTAGGACGATTTAAGGATACCCTAATATATATTATAGTCTCCTTTCGAATTCTTTCGGCCACTAGAAAGATACTAAAACGGTCAAGTATATCTATAATATTACTATATATTGTATATGACGATTGTAAAGTTTTTGGCTATTTCTTTTGACGGCGTAAAATTTGGTAAGATAAATTCCAATAAAATCGAATTCCTTTTCAAAATTATCTTTCAACCGAAAACTTTAGACTAGAATATTAAACTTTAATTTAAGATTTAGGTACGCTTTAAAAAAATTAACTTCTTATCATGATTTCATCTAAAAAGAAATTATTCATCCGAAAATTCGTTTGAGATTCCACATGATTGGATTTATGTCCTATGAAAAATTCCTTAAAAGGCGAAGGGATGGTGAATTTATAAATGGTAAGGTACCCCTAAACGACTATCATCTTATCATCTTATGCCAGGGTAATAAAATTATACCAATATTATTTAAACGTAATTAGCAGTATTCTCCTATTAATTTATTGATCTTATTTTTTTATAAACCCTCAAAGCATCTATTCGGATGCTTGACTACAGATAAAAGGGGGTCAGGAAGGAAAATATAAAAAAGCACACAAAAATATTCAGAAACACCGAAAAAATGGAATCGGCGGGAATGGAATCTGCGACTTCAGTATTGCAGGCGCGCGTTTCCCAAGTATGCCACTGTGCATGCCTCATATCATTTAATAAGCATGTCGAGGCTTACTTGGTTAGAAGCACAATATGGATCCCATCTGCCAATTACAAAGGAAAAGAGTTGTTGCATAAGAGATTCTCTGGATATTGCGATAAATTTTTCATACATTTCTTCCTGGATCTAGTTTTTTTAACTTACTAAAGAATACCCCTAAAATACAAACAGAGTTACAGTTTTTTTCATACATATGTTATGAAAAATTTCAAATCTGTAAAAAAATTATCAAACATGTAAAACTAAATTTAAAAAAAAAACATATAAGACACACCCCTACCTAGATTCCACACCAAGGATGTTTTTTTAAAATTTATTTTAAAATTAATTTACTAAATTATTATTTATTTTAATATTAAACACAAGTATTTACTTTATTAGAGAGGTAGAAACGTTACATTTAAAATATTTTGTATATTTACTATTCTGTATTATTTAAATATGTATTTTGTAAAAAAAAAAAAAACTACCCAAAGGGATCAAATCTCCCATCCAGTAAAACTATAGCCCCATAACCAATATGTATATAGAACTTCCGAGAATTTGAGTAGTATGGTTGTCAATAATGGGTAGAATTAGTAAATGTTACACGTGTGTGAAGCTATCACGTAAACCAGCCTATGACGGTCGTCAGCCCCGTAAATGCCCAAACTTCCATATTCTTCATTATCTTTGATGAGATGTCAAAAAATAACATATTTATTTATGTATTGAACGGCTAAAGCCTTTAACAAATTACATTTATACGGTATCTCATTTAAAAATACACTAATGAATACACTAATAGAGAAGCAAAAAGTCTTTAACTTAAAAAAATAATAAAATAACAAATAGTAAGCACTGGTAAATACACGTATCCTTCACACACTATCAGCGAGCAGCTAGAGAGCGAACACAAATCTAAGTAGTAGTAGTAGTATGTGATCATAGAAGAAAGTTTATAATTTCAAGGAAATTTGGCGTATCGCAGACTGAAAATATTTCATTTAAAAACAATTCAGTGCAGGCAAAGTGATCTTTATGATGAAAAAACAGTTTATGACAGAATTTCATAATGGAAGATTATAAAAATGAAGTTTTGTCAAGACTTTTCAAACTCTACATAAATATGCTCTAAACTTTTTTTAATATCTTGTTTACTTATTCTTCGCTTCGAGTTCTATCCGCTAAAATGTGAAATTCTTTCTCTATCTATTTGTGGTACATACACATTTTCTTTATACACGATTTACACAAATGAAGGTTTGATAGTCCCAAGAATTAACAATAAATAAAGAAGTCGAACACTGCAATATATCGTTCCGAACATTTTTAATTTGTTGCCGACGGATGTTAGAGGTCAAAATAAAATATGGAACAAAGGCAAAATAAAGGAATGGGTAAATAATCAAGAGTTAATTTTATGAAAATTGTAAAATAGTTTATATCCGTAATTTTTCTCATTTTTTGTGTATATATTAGGTTAAAATTGTTTTAAATGATAATAAATTTATGCAAAAAGAATTCCACCGACAAGACACATATGGTGGCTTGGTAAGTCTCAACAATTTTTTTTTTTTTTTTAATTATGTTTAAAATTGTTTTTTGAATAAATGTTAACAAATTATTTACAACATTTTGAGTGTGTCCAAATACTTGTTCACAAAATCTGGATTATCTCCAATTACAGGAGTTATTTTCATATTATTTTTTGACATCTCATCAAAGATGAAGAAGAATATGGAAGTCTGGGCATTTACGGGGCTTACGACCGTCATAGGCTGGTTTGAGTGATCACTTTACACACGTGTAACATTCACCAATTCTACCCATTATTGACAACCACACTACTCAAATTCTTGGCAGTTCTATATATATGAACCAATTTAGAAACCTTGTTCATGAATCACTAAAACTTCACTAGAGACATGTCAAAAAATAATATGAAAATAACTCCTGTAATTGGAGATAATCCAGATTTTGTGAACAAGTATTTGGACACACTCAAAATGTTGTAAATAAATTATCTGGTCAAATTATAAGCTTAATAATAAAAATGAAAATGGTATTTTCTGGCGTTTCTCATGTGTGTGATTATAATCCGGGATTCGGATCTCACATACTAATATAAGAGTTTCTGCTTGATAAAAAGCTTCTTTACATCTCACCAATAGATGTCTCTAGTGAAGTTTTAGTGATTCATGAACAAGGTTTCTAAATTGGTTCATATATATAGAACTTCCAAGAATTTGAGTAGTGTGGTTGTCAATAATGGGTAGAATTGGTGAATGTTACACGTGTGTAAAGTGATCACTCAAACCAGCCTATGACGGTCGTAAGCCCCGTAAATGCCCAGACTTCCATATTCTTCTTCATCTTTGATGAGATGTCAAAAAATAATATAAACAAATTATGTTGATTAAAAAAAATATAAATGTATTCTTTCTGAAATGTGTTACATGGAGTTCAGTAAAAGTATACTATTAATGCGTATACAGTGTTGCTTGCTTCAAGAGTTACGAGTATCGCAAGAGCAGTAAATTTTTCATGTAATTGTCAAAAATATGATTTTATTATTTGTTGTCAGTTTCGTAGTTTTAATATATTAAATTAATTTATTTTATTAATTTAAATGGACCCTTTAAATGAGTAGCTTGAACCAGCTGGAGGTATTTGAGATGTGGATACATCGTAGAATACTTTGGATACCCTCGACGGACATGGTCACCAATGCAAGAGTTCTCTAAAGAGCCAGTGCGAATAGGGAACTAATATCGAATATTAAAATCCGAAAAATGTCCTATTTGGGACATGTCCTCGGAGGAGAATGTACCACCTACTGCATCTGATCATCAAGGGTAAGATCGAGGGTCGAAGAGGTGTCGGAAGAAGGCTGATCTCCTGGTTCCATATTATACACGAGTGAACAGGAGTACAGAGCGTCGAGGAGCTAATTGGACCGTCTTAAATAGGGACATATTCTCACAATTGAAAATCAACGTCAGGAGGATCTGACACGACACGTAAAGAAGAAAAAGAATTTTAAATCATATTTAACTTCAAATGATAATAATAATCCTAAATCTTCAGTTATCTTGACTGTTATAATACGATTTTTTTTTGCTTTGAAGAAATAAGTTTACAAAATTCATAATTATTTTTAGGTTCAATTCATGTCTGTATACTGTGAATATAGAATATAGACAAAATATAGACAAAAAATAAATATAAACAAAAAACGAAATATAGACAAAAAATAATGAATTCTGTTCTTAGAAGCAATCTGTCCATTAACTGGATAGTGATAAAAATTCGAGCAGTTTATTATTTTACAGTGCCAGCTCGCTAATCCGAACGCTCCGTAATCCGAATCGCGCTGTAATCCGAACGATGCCCGATTAAAAAACTCTACATTCTGAAGCCATGAAAGCTTTCAACAAAGCCATCGTCGTCCAAAACACCGAGGAATCGAGAGTTTTGTGACGAATGCGTGATTTAGCTTTTGAACACAGTTAAGTTTTTTGGTTCTTAATAAAATATCTAATTATTTCAAGCTAAAATAAAAATGTTATAAATTTTTAATTATTCATTCAGTACCTAAATAAAAATTCAAAATAAAGAGCATTTTTATAAACCAAAATACAGTGGAACCTCTCGCAACGAGCATAATTTGATCCAGAATCTTATTTGTTAAGCTAAATATTTATTGTTTTATCTGGCGCGGAATTCCAAGAGTACAAGTAAATGTCGTGAAAAAAGGACGTGCCCTTTCTCTATAAATCTTTATGAGAAATGTAATAAGTACCCACACACTGAAAACTAAAATAAATCAAAGATCGTATGTGCATAAAACATCGCGTGTTTGAAAGATGCAGTTTACTTACAGCTGCATAGTAATAATTATGTTTGGACCGGATGGCGTTATTGCTTTCCCACTACCTTGTCAAGGATGCAATTGCATTTATTAGATATACAGTCAATAGGTGTGTACGTCATAATGTTCCCTTTGATATTTGAGAAAAAATATCGATATATTACCATAGTAGAAAAAAATGGAATTTTATATTCAGACTTGGTCTTCCGACCGCATACTTTACGACGTTTTTTACCTACAGTCCAAAGTGGGCGATAAAAAATTTAGTGACTCACGAAGGAGTAGTATAAAAATAACCTGACCAACGGAGAAAAAGGAAAAAGGTTTTTAAAAACACTGCAAATTATTTATTAAAAAAAATTGTAAGAAAAAATATAAGGATTTATTGACCTTATGAGTCGAAATTTTTTGATATCTCATGAAAGACAATATGTAACATAGCCATACAAGTAATATTACAGAATACGATTAAGGACAGGCCAGGAAAAAAATATTCTGTGATAAAAAAAAATACTGTAATTATTTAAATAACAATATTTTTCCGCCTCCGTAGTGTAATGGTCAGCACGCTCGGCTACCGTTCTGGAGGACCCGGGTTCGATTCCCAGGGGGGTAAGAATAAATATGAGTGATTTTTTCACTGTAATATTTATTCAATATTACCCTGGACTGGTACTTGAAGCCGAGGGCTGATCCCCTTTCCTTCATGTGTAAACGATCAAGATAACACTGCGTTTATATGACGCAGTGCCCTATGCACCATTGGGGTGCGGATAAGGGTTTTATTTTTATTATTATTACTATTTAAATTAATTTCTTTCGTCGTTTTATCTGAAGATAATTTTTAATCCGCCTTCATAGTGGTTATCGCATTTGGTTACCGTACTATGCAAGCCCCGGGTTCCATGCAAGAAGGTCAATATAAATATAAGCGATTTTTTCTTTGTAATATTTATAAACTATTATCACCATGGAATGGCACCTGAAGCATAGGACTGATCACCATGCGTTCAAGTTATTAGCGGCCAAGATAACACTGATTCAATGGGATTCATTGTATTAATTATGCACCATTGGGCACCGTTAAGGTTAGAAGAATTTAAATTTAAAATCAACCACTTTTTTACCATTTTAGTTTTTTACCACTCAGATGTTAGAAGGCAAGGTTTCATTTTAAATTTATTCATGCCATATCACAAAGTGAAAGCCAAATCAATAAATAACATAGAAGAACCTTATTTACATAAACATGGTGTACAAACATATTAAGTAGTTAATTACGCAAAGGTATCGAAAAGTACGACTTCATTTAGCGTCTGTATATACCCCCAACGTAATATTTTTGGCTTCGTTTAAACTGTCGTGACGTTTAAAGTTTAAGGCTAGTTTCAAAAGATCAAAGAACTTTCTTAATTAAAGCTATCGAAGCCGAAATTAACACTCCGTTTAAATTAAACGGCTCATCCTCCAGAGACCTCGGTGCTCTTTCCCATTTCAATGTTGGTACATCGTTTTATTTTACTCATAAATAAAATAAACCTTATTTTTTAACTTAAATCAGATTGTACCTAAAAAAATTAATAAATTAGTAACAATTTTTTCATAACGTATTAAAATGTAATCTTCTTTTGTGGTCTTCATCTTATGGATTAGTTTTCAGCATCAAATGACACCCCTTTGCCATTCCGGTCTATTATGCCCTACCCTCTTCAGGTCCTGATAAGCTCCTGAACAGCCCATATCCTCGTACAAGTCGAATAGATATTCGCGATAAATAAACGTAGTTAATCACATAAAGCTTCTTCAAGCTTTGCATTCTTCGAAAGCTTTTCATTTTTGCTAGCGACTAAAATGTTAATCTAATTGTTATCTGTTTCTTAAATTCGTATTGATTTTTTTTTATCTATTAAAATCAACACTTTATTTTGAACTACTTTTATTATAAATAAATCACGAGGAAATAATTTTTTAAAGTTTTTTTAATGACTTAAATAAGTTTTTCTTTAATTACCAGAGACCTTTATGAAATCTACGTAAGATTCTTCCTGAACTATTTGTAAAAGAGATAGATTGTTGAGATAGCTTATTCTTCAATATCACTGATAAGACACATCGCTCACCCCTTTCAACAACGTCATTTATCAAAAATCTTCAATTTGCAGTTGTGCATGTTTTCGGAATGCCCAGAAAATGTACTATATCCCAGCAAAAGCTTCATGTTTTTAACTTAATATTTACCCACTACAGGGCAGAAAGTGTTGTTTTTGCATTTTGAAGAAAAGATATTGTTTAATAATTTTTTAAAATATACTAAATATTTTTCAAATGGAGAAAAAATATTTAAGTTTTACTAAAAAGATCTGTTGCACAGTAAAAAGTTCAATAAGTACATATTTATTTTTAATACATTTTATTATATTTTTAAACTTTAAAAACGATCTCCTGAAAAATCTAGTTTTTTTTATATATGACGTTGTTGAAAGGAGTGAGCGACATGCTCTTAGCATTTAACACCGTATAATCAAATTAGACAAATACGTCAAATATTCGTAATTATAATTCCCAACACCAATTTTTATTCATAATTGGCATTGAATTCCAGATTAATATGTTATTAGTACCATTAATGTACTATATTATGATTATACCCCAATCAATAAGTGTAATATGTTCAATTTAACTTTATACCCATTGAAATTCATCGCTGAGCGGGTACTTTACTGTGTGTAACGAGTATTATGGAGTAAATTAATTAAAAAATAACTAAGAAAAATAATTAATATTTTTTTTAATAAAACTTCAAACCATTAGCATGGAAAAGAGTCATATGTAACTACCTACTTAAGATTATTTATAAATTCGTTTCAGTTAATGGTATGGGGTAAAGGGTCCTTCATTTTGCCCTCACGCGAGCTTCATTTTATTTGTATGTTAATCTTAAAATAGCAAATATGTTTTATAAAAAATATTTCATGTACCTTTTTATTTAACAGAGGCCCGTAGCTGGATTTTTCCTCAATTCATTATATTCTACTGAGTTCGTGTAGTTAGATTTTTCATCGATCAATTCTTTCCTGCTGAGTGAATGTAGTTGGATTTTTTATTGATCTTTTTTTCCTACTGAGTGTGTGTAGTTGGATGTTTCATCGACAAATCTTTCCTACTGAGTGAATGTAGCTAGATTTTTTTTAAATTAAACACTTAAATAGACCACTTCAATGAGTTTTTTTAACATATATATTATATATACGACTAGTTTCGAAAACATTAATTAATTTAGTTTTAATTTTTACCAGAAGATGAAGACATCTGTAGTTTTTTAAACTAGTCGTAAATGTAAATAAAACTCATTAAAGTAGTATATTCAAGTGTTTAATTTAAAAAAAAATCAACATGTCATTCCACAAAGTTAATGCCGGATCAATAAATAATGTAGTAAGATATTTCATCGGTCTTTCCATTTCTACTAAGTACCTACGTATAGTTGGACAACCCGTATATACATATAAGTTTTTCCTCTTTACCGTAGTATGCTTTCTATTTGAGTATAAGCATTTTTATTTCAACTGTTTCCTTTTTTTCTTTTTTTACATTTATGTAGTAATTGACAAGTTAAGAGCAATGTACATAAAAAATAAATATATTCACGAGAGTTTCTGATAAAATGGCCACAGAACAACTCACATATTACAATAATGGCATTTATTATTAATTGTAT
Organism: Brachycentrus maculatus; assembly: GCF_059751285.1. Classification (NCBI taxonomy): domain Eukaryota; kingdom Metazoa; phylum Arthropoda; class Insecta; order Trichoptera; family Brachycentridae; genus Brachycentrus; species Brachycentrus maculatus. The sequence continues at coordinate 3,541,972 of NW_028281075.1, read as the reverse complement.
TTACCTTATCAATCACAACTCGAAAATTTTGTATTCTAATCGCATGCTTATGATCTCAGGGTTAACAAAAAAAACTATAGCTAATCTTCAGGTTACTTTGAAACTGTTCCATTGGAATCTTTAATATACTAAGCACCCTAACGAAATATTAAAAATACATAGGTACAATATTAAACGTATAAAGTACGTACTACACAATTATTTTTTTGTTCAGAGATATAAATCTATTTGTTCAAGTGTATTATTTATGCATTGATTTCCTGCCCACTATTCAACTTCACAATCCATCACTCCTAAAAGCAATCAAATATTTAACTGTCTGCCACTCACCGCAGTATTAATAGAATCACCTACCCACGAGAATTAGATGGATCTAAGCACTTACTGATGAGATCCCTTGATAAATTGTGCCTACACTTAATATTTACATACCTAATATTGCCTTGTATTTGAAAAGTGGATAAAACGCCCTCACCAATAGGTGAAAATCGGAGAAACCATTATGAAAACCGGAAAAACTCATATGCGTATCCTACGTTTCGTTACTTTGTAGTCCCTATTTCTGTCGTACCTATATATTGAAACATTTTGTACAAAATCTTACATAAAGTTAGACAGTTTATGCATGATAAGTACCTACACATAACGCACAATTATGTTTACCGAATTAAAGAAGGTAGTATTACAAACTGATTTACATAAAATTTATCATCCGATAAAATGGATAATGCGTATACTCACAAGAAGATTCAAGACGTGGGTAGATGATGAATGCTACATCTAATCGATAAGTGAAGTGTAGATATATTAAACTTTACTTCTGGAGTTTTAGTTCCATGGATTTTGGTATTTTGACTCGGGTCGTCCATTCATATTTTTACGAAGTTGATGTTACAAATAAATAATAAAATGGGTTCACAACATTTTGAGTGGGTCCAAATACTTGTTCACAAATCTGGTTTTTCTCCGCTTTGAAGCTATTTTTACATGTTTTGACATCTCAACATTGATGAAGAAGAATATGGAAGTCTGAGTAATTCACAAAACTTATGACGTGTCATAGGCTGATTTCAAAACTAGCCTATTGATTTTGTTTTAAACTATTCAAATACACAATAATAGAATTATCATAAATATGCTTATTATTGAGAACTCACATGAATAAATATTCTTTGATTATTTTATTATATAAGTAATACTATTTAAATACTCAATGGTGGAAATGACAAATGCTCATTATACAGAGCCTATAAACCAATATTCCTTTATTATATTTTATACTATTTATGTAAATACCTTTTTTTCAAACATTTTTTAATAGATTTATATTATCCACTGACACTTCGTGATGGAATTGCATTTTAATATACTATTAGATTAAAACCAATATTTTAAGCTTTTCCACTTTATTTTTATTTGACCAGCGACCGAGTTTCGTCGTTACCGACATCTGATGATGTCGGTAACGACGAAACCCGGTCGCTGGTCAAATAAAAATAAAGTGGAAAAGCTAAAAAAGTATATATATATTGGTTTTAATCTAATAATATTTTTTTAAAACATTTATTTTCGAATGGTGTACATACATAAAATGTATACATTCATTTAAAAAATTAAAAACATAACCAACACTTTTTTGCAGAGCCATGTTGTGTGTCTTGTCGGTACAGTTATTTTACATACGTTTATTCTACTGTTTTTTTTTTAATCTATTTAACCTAATATAAACACAAAAAAGTAAAAAAAAATCACAATATAAACGATTTAACAATTTTCATAGAATTAACTAATTTATCATTTACCCATTCCTTTTTTTTGCCTTTATTCCATATTTTATTTTAACATCTTACCTCCGTCGGTAACAAGTTAAATAAGTTTGGAACGATATTTTGAAGTGTTTTGTTACTAGAATCTACCTAATGATAGAATTATCAAATGTTCATTATTTAGAGCCTACAAATAAATGTTTCATTATTATTTTTTTATGCTATTTAAATATCCAATGGCAGAATTACAAAATGAGCCTCCATGTCAAGATTTCTTGCTTATTTTTTTTAGAATTAAAATACCTAATGGTAGTAACACAACGTTTTTTTACTTATAAATAATTGAATTTTGTTTTTCGTTAAAATGGCGAGTTGCTAAAGCCATGAACCTCCATAAATCCTGACTTATTGGAAAACTCTTTGTAAGTAAAAAGTAATCTTAACCAAATGCGACTAATGGATTCGGCATTACTTCGTAACACTTCATAATGACTTTTGATTTATTTAACTTTTTACAAGTATAACATTGTTTTATATTAAAAAAATAAAAGTACTGAAAACGAAGTTAAAGAAATCGGACACAAACCTAATTATTAAATAATAAAAACGTTGCCCTTTGTGAAATGACCACCTCAATTATTATTTTTCAATATATTGAATTATTAAACCGTATTTATTGGACAATAGAGAAATTGTTTTGAAAATTCTTGTATTACGCTTAAAGATTTGACAAACACACACACACACACACACACACACACACACACACACACACACACACACACACACACACACACACACACACACACACACACACACACACACACACACACACACACACACACACACACACACACACACACACACACACACACACACACACACACACACACACACACACACACACACACACACACACACACACACACACACACACACACACACACACACACACACACACACACACACACACACACACACACACACACACACACACACACACACACACACACACACACACACACACACACACACACACACACACACACACACACACACACACACACACACACACACACACACACACACACACACACACACACACACACACACACACACACACACACACACACACACACACACACACACACACACACACACACACACACACACACACGCACGCACACGCACGCACACGCACGCACACGTACACACGCACACGTAGACACACACAAGTACGGTTTGTGTATTAAATGTAGTTACTGGATTTTTGGACAAAACTGTAACTTGTTCGAATCGCAACTGCCCCCAATAATTTTTTTTCTTTACTTTACTTTTTCGAATGTTTAAAAAAAAGAAATACCAAGTCATTATAATGATTAATATTTTTGATTAAATGCAAATATACACGCAACTATTACGTTCTTCGATATGCCGTAAAATAGTTCGAGCAACATTAAATAAATAAAGTTAGGGGGAAGAAGGGTCAGCCAAATCTCGCTCGTAAAATATTTGGTAATTTGGTCGCTTTCTGCACTATTAACTGTAGTTCTATTGTTGGTTTTTGTAAATTCCACTATTTCTTAAAATCTATTGTGACACGTGTTTCGATGTATTTCGCATCGTTTTCAAACACTGTATTTTAGACCGCTTACGATGTTTCATGCACACAGTTTCATGTTACACCATTCAGGTACTGTGTTTGAAAATTATACAGAATGCATCGAATGACGCGTCATACTAGATTTTACGAAAAAGTGGTATTTACCAAGTAAAACTTAAATTGAAAATTGATAGATATCTATATACTAAGTGACTGCTGAATCAATCAAATCTAATTTTGGTGGCTATTTGCTAGACATAATTAAAATATCTAGCAAAACGCACGATTTAAATTTAATATTGAAATTTCTTTTAACTTCTTAATTTATTCAACAAACAAATCTTGCACTATATGACACTCTATATTCATCCATTTAAACCCTCATGTTCACCGGATGGTGCATAGGGCACTGCATCATATAAACGCAGTGTTAACTTGATCGTTAACACATGAAGGAAAGGTGATCAGCCCTCCGCTTCGGGTACCAGTCTAGGGTAATATTTATTAAATATTTAAGTGAAATTAATTACTAATAATAAGTGATTAAAATTATTCATATTTATTTGACCAACCCTCCCCCCTGAGAATCGAATCCAGGACCTCCAGTATGGTAGCTGAGCGTGCTGACCATTACACTACGGAGGCGGACTATTAACTATTCACCTACAGAAAAGGATGGCATATGGCACCAATGACATTAATTTATTGAACCCCTCAATAAACCAGTTGCCAAATTATTCCAGATCAAAAATTTCCTTTGTGAATTTTCTTCACTCTCATCTTTCATTATATATTCATACCAAATTGTGTGGAAGACTAATTACTTACCGATTATACTAGGTATGAATACCTACATAGTTAATTTAACGTTAGTTGAAATGATAAAATATTTTCCATTTAGAAAATAATAACAAATATATTTTTAATTTATGTATAACATTTAAAACTTATCGTATTTTAATAAATTTTAATTTAAAAGAAAATTCTGCTGCCTTTAGGAATACAAATATAGTTAATTATAAAATATAATTATGTTTTCGTAAATATATGGATAGTGGTATTATCAAAGCGATGGGCTATAAAACCCCAATCAGGAAGATGTTAATTAACGGTATAAAACTAGACTAAGGTAGTATACATTAAGGCGGGATGATCCATAGTCCGGAACTTAATTTTCTTCAAACCCAGGTAACATTTCACGAAATTGAATTTTTTCGCTTAAAACACCGCCGCCATTTTAGTATTGAAAAAAATTGGTTTTTCTTAGAAATAAATATACGAGTATGGTATGAGAAGGAAAGAGTTATTGAAAGGAAAGAAGTCAAGAAAATGTTTTTTTAATTCAGTATACTGTAAACCCCCCTATAACGTTAAGATTTTTACCGCGTTATTGCAGGGTGTATTAAAAGGTGTAAGTGTTTTAAAATGAATTCTTACATTTTAACCAGCAGAAATAACTGAAATGAGTCATATAAAATTGAAATACAATTCGTTCACTCCTTTCAACAACGTCATATATCAAAAATCATCAATTTTGAGTTGTGCGTGTTTTCGGAATGCCCAAAAAATGTACTATATTCCAGCAAAAGCGGCATATTTTTAACTTAATATTTACCCGCTACAGGGCAAAAAGTGTTGTTTTTGCATGTTGAAAAAAAGGTATTGTTTTATTATTTTTTTAAATATACTAAATATTTTTCAAATTGAGAAAGAACATTCAGGTTTTACCGAAATAGATCTGTTGCACAGTAAAAAGTTCCACAAGTGACTTGGTATTTATTTTTAATACCTTTAATTGTATTTTAAAACATTAAAAACGATCTCCTGACAAATCAAGTTTTTTTTTATTTATGACGTTGTTGAAAGGAGTAAGCGAATTGAAAACATTAACCCCCTAAAATGATCCCTGCGATAATGTGAAACCTATCTCAACTTTATAGGGGGGTTAACTGTATATTCTAAAAATATCAAATACACATACCGTAAAGTGGGTATACATTGCACCAAAATACTGCATTTTTTCAAAAAATTGTCTATTCAGATCAGGTTTTTTACTTTTTCTGAGGTTTCAACTATTGCAATGTAATAACACATATACCTGTAACATGTCTGATACATTTTTAAATTTTTATCTATTTTGCCTGTATTTTTTTTTTATATTTATATTTTGGTGCAAAGTATCCCGGGGTAAAGTACAACTTTGCACCATGATATTTTCTCTACACTTTTCGTACTAGAATCCAAATTGATGCAAGGTAAAGGCTATCCTACAAGTTTCGTTGCACCTTATGAAGGGTTTTGGCTCACAGTTCGCTAAATGCAGATTATAATATTGTATAATTATGGAAAAATAAGACACTTGATAGAATTTTTGTTTTAAAAATAATAAAAAATCTAACACAAATGTTTTTTTTTCCAATACTGAAGGTTTAAAATGATTTAAAATAAAAGGTGGATATTAAAAAATATCGTACTACATAGATAATAGGAATTAAAACGAAATCAGGTCTAAATATGGTCAAGTTCCGGGACGGTAAAGAAACCTCTTTTGGATTGCATTTTCGGTTCTTTTATGGAACCCACTACATCCTTCCAAGAATATTGAAGAAAGTCATCCTTCATCGGCTACTTTCACGATTTGAGACTCTCCTGCATGGATTTAACAGCTCTGTCTTTCTTTATTTACAAAATCTGTCCCGGAAAATTTTCTCCTTCATAATGAAATACGACATATTCTCCAACCTTCTTTTTTACTGGTCCTAATGAAACTGAAGAACAAATACGATAACTGGATTCAGTCATCGTTTTTGTTCTTCTCCCTCTTCCTCAAAGCTTCCGTGTGAACTATTATCAGTTAATGCTAGATATGCTGGAAGTTTCGATGCGGAAGGTGGGATCATTGATATAGTTGGTTCAGGTAGCATTTGTGTCTCGTCAACGTTCATTTCGACATTTGGATCGTGAGGAATGCTCTTACCTGGTTCTATCGGTATCGTTTTCCTGCGTTTTAAGACTGAATTATTTGGGTTGAATCTGTTTTCTTCCAAAAACTGTTGAAAACTCTGGCGCACGTCATCGTCATACGCTTTTAATGGCAACCGATTAAGTAACTGACTAGTTTTAGCAACAGTCAAGGTTTTATGTCTGCAAAAATGATCTTATCCATTCAGAACCTGGTACGTTGTTCTTTAATATTCGTACTCTTCTGCCAAATCTATCCAAATAGGCTATTAAAATGTAGTGAATGTTAAAAACACTCACTGGGAAACCGTACTCACTCATGTCTACTATGCAGTTTACGAAGGATTGCTCTTCGCCCTTGCCACATATCGGAGGTTTTCCCACAGGTTTTGTGTGCTGACCTTTGAGCTTATAGTTAATCGTCCTTCTGGGGATTTTGAAAATTTCTTCAGCCTTTCTTTGACTGATTGTACCATTTCAAATGGCCTCCAATCACTGCTCCACTCTCTTCGGTGTAAAATCACAGTATCGTCTGGCATAAGGCCGCTGTTTGTGTGTTTGTGACATTTTTGAAAAAAATATACCATCAGGAATCAAATAAGTGCACAAAACCTATCGATATTTAGCAAAAATGTCAAGTTGTTTTAGCCGTTTTAAGACTTTTGATCAAATTAATTAACTATGGCCCTTTGTGGATACTTTGCACCAGGTGCAATGTTACCCCAAATGTGGTCAATACAAGTCAGTTCTTAAAAAAATATTATTTTTACAAAAACTTGACAACGTAACCAAAAAATACAGCATTTGAGAAAAGCAGGGCCTATCTACCTACGATTTAGAGATCACTCACTTGTTGTAACTTGTTTCAGTATACTGATTACAATGGATTTTTTCGGACACAATTTTCAGACAGAAAACTTTTTTTACGTTCGGACAGGAAAAACGCATTGAAGCAATAGCGACCGACTGTTACTTCAGTGAATTAAAAAGTAGATTGAAGTGCCATCTATCAGAAACAATAGAAAGTAGAATGAACAATGACACGTATCAGAGATGACCAGCTCCACAATTTCTTTACAGAAGGTGGTGCAAAGTATCACCCATGGTGCAAAGTATACCCACTTTACGGTATATATTCTTAAAAAAAATTGTTGTGGCTTCTTCGCGTTTAGTTCTCAAGTATACATATTCACTCGCTTACTGAATATATTTATTTGAGAGTACCCCTCTTACACAATTATTATGTTTTCTTCCTTATCCTCAGGTTGTGGTATCTGTGGCGCTAGAATACTGGCTTTGATGTTACTCATATTGTGACTCATGTCGTGATCTAATCGATCACTTCATACGTTTTTAAAATGACCGATATTTCCTATTTCTCATTGAGGAAAAATTCAATATCTTATTGATCGCAATCTTTTCCTCTGATTCTAAAATTATCATCGGACTTTATGTTCCCGATAAAATTACCTTAGGCAATCAGATGGGCTGCATTGATTGTCCGGCCTTAAAATACGCAGGACCAAACTGTTACCCTTTGTATTAACAATTTCACATCAAATATTTATCTAAGGTTTTCCAAATCTAGATTCTCCAACTCATTTCATAAAAGTCTGCTTTGTATATTTATGACTTACTTACTACTATACCGATTCCCCCTAAGGAGTAAGGAGAGATAATAGAACGCCACACCATTTTGCCTTGAAACATTTTTTGCCTCCTCTAAATTTATGCATCTCCTCATAAAAACTAGCTTATCATTCTGGCTCCAAACCCAAGTATTCGAAGTACATGATCATACTTAGTTTTCCTCGGTCTTCCTCAGCTTCTATTTCCAACTACATTCGCCTAATGCAGTTTTCTTGCCGTTCTTGTCTCACTCATTCGCTTCCAAATGTCCACACATCTTTCTTAATTTTATCAATATTGCTTACCTCGGCCTTGCATTATTTATTTATTTTACCATTCTAACATCTATCATACACTGCTACGCTGCACAGCGGAGTGAGAGATCAGTTTATATCTGCATTTAATCCAGTTTAATTTATACATTTTAATAAATTAATACTATAATATAATCAACAGTTCATTGATATCTTAATGAATGTGAGTTATTATATTGAGGTGTAAATACAAAAGTCTGGACATCCTATCTTACACAGCTTATAAAGTGATCATATAAACCAGCAAATGTCAAGATCGTAAGGGTGGTTTGAGCGATTACCAACCTATGACCGTCGTAAGCCCCGTAAATTCCCAGACTTCCACATTATTCTTCAAATAATGTTAATAATAACTACAACATTTTTAGTGTGTCCAAATACTTGTTCACAAAATCTGGATTATCTCCAATTACAGGAGTTATTTTCATATTATTTTTTGACATCTCATCAAAGATGAAGAAGAATATGGAAGTCTGGGCATTTACGGGACTGACGACCGTCATAGGCTGGTTTAAGTGATCATTTTACACACGTGTAACATTCACCAATTCTACCCATTATTGACAACCACACTACTCAAATTCTTGAAAGTTCTATATATACATATATGAACCAATTTAGAAACCTTGTTTTTAAATTACTAGAACTTCACTAGAGACATCTATTGGTGAGATAAAAATAAACTTTTTTGAGCAGAAACTCTTATATCGTAGTCATACAGGAGAAAGTGACCAAATGCATTTTTTACAAAAACGTGATCATTGACTATTTGATATCTCACTGGCTTAATATTGCCCTGAAAAAATCCCAAAGGATTTGAAATTTGGAAGCATAATATATTAACTTGTTAAAAATGACTAACTTCATTGATGTTTATTTTCTTGCCAAAACAAAAGTGACTTAAATGGCCCTCCTGAACATTTTACATTTTGTTAGTTGGTCACTTTCTCCTGTACGACTTCGATATTAGTTTGTGAGGTCCGAATCCTGGATGATAATCACGCACATGAGAAATGCCAGAAAAATCATTTTCATTTTTATTATTTTAGCTTATAATTTGACCAGTCAATTTATTTATTGTACAACATTTTTAATGCACTCAAAATTTTGTGCATAAACAATGATTACGGTTTACTGAAATATTGTGTTAAAAAGTATTTTCTGATTTGTTTAATTAAGTTGTATGCGAATGCAAAGATTAACGAGTTTTCATTGCTCGCCGATCTACTCGCGCGAGATGTATCTATCCGAGAAGAGTTCAAGGATAAACTATATCATTTAGCTTCGCGGGGATTCCGTGGGCAGACTGATTTATATCCAATATCAGATTCCGTCTAATGATGTATGCCCGATCATGATTTCACCGGCCAGTTTCCCATCATCATCAACATAATGAATATTCAAATTATTCCACAGGGTATCATCACTTAGGCAAGGTTGGACGTCACGTTTGTCAGTCCATATCCGCACCCGAATGGTGCATAGGGCACCGAATCAGACCTGTGCTTTGTTATTCAGTCGTCATTTAAACAGTCACGGAAATTGAAATCTAATATATAAAAATCTTAAGCTTGTATAACATTTAATACAAACTATTTTTTATATTATTTTTTGACATCTCATCAAAGATGAAGAAGAACACGGAAGTCTTCATCTTTCTTCTTCTTCTTTTTAATGGCTTTACACCCACCATGGGTGTTATAGCCAGTCTTCATCTTTGATGAGACGTCAAAAAATAATATGAAATAACCCCTATAATTGGAGATAGTCCAGATTTTGTGAACAAGTATTTGAACACACTCAAAATGTTGTAACTATTTTTTACACTTAATTTACATCACGTTTTTTTTACATCTTCTTACGGTAAACAAAACATTTATTTTTAAATACTTTTAGACTCTTTTCATTCTTCATACATTCAGACATCTCATCATACATTTTCAAATCCTTATACATTTAACAATTTCGTGACTCTGGGACTATAATACAATAAATTGTAATGAAATGGTCACCTCCGTATTGTAATGGTCAACACGCTTGGCTACCGTACTAGAGGTCCCGGGTTCGATTCACAGGGGAGGGGGTCAAATAAATATACGTGATTTTTTCACTCAAATATTTATTCAATATCACCCTGGACACTTCATGTATTACACTTCATGTATTAACGATCAAGATAGCCCTGCGTTTATATGATGCAGTGCCCTATGCACCACTGGGTGCGGATGAGGGTTAGCGGAGTAAGAAGAATGACAGATGACTTATGTGAAGGAGCTTAGGGTGAACGCCATTACTGCTTTAATGAAAAGAAAATGGAATAGAGGAACATTAGATGATAAAAAATATATATATCTGTAATGGCAGGGCACTCGGGGTTATATATACGTACTCGTAGATGGTGGTTTGATTATCACTGGGAATTTTAAGGAGTCCCTTGAGGGAAATAAAATAATTTACTAAATTTCTTAATTAAAATACAGCATTTTGTTACTTTGGCGGCATATTACACGGTTGCGCGTGTGCATATATATTTTATGTGTATATATTTATATTTATTTATACATATATATATATATATATATATATATATATATATATATATATATATATATAATAATATAATATAATAATATGTATATATATATATATATATATAATAATATTATTATATATATATATATATATATATATATATATGTTTGCTTATATTTATATATAAAATATAAGCAAACGACTGAGGGACTGAAAATACCCTATTCTATCGATCAACTAAGCTTGAATCAAAATTGGCCGAATAATTGTATTTATTTATTTGTATCTAACTTGTGTTGTCGGTTAATGAATAGATTTGGTAGAAATAGAATTCGTTATTGACATTATATTTATTCATACCACGTTTTCACGTTAATTTATGCATATGGATTATACCTATATGGACTAGCACGTAGATAAGCACCACTTTTTTTTTATTTTATCGTAACAATGGCCCAATGATACATAGATCACCGCCCTCGAAGAATGCAGTGCTAGTTGGTGCGGTGTCAGACTGTGTCTCGTGGTTGTAACGCAGAGTCAGAGGTTCTGGGTTCGAACCTATTCTACAATAGTGAAGGACATGTACCTAGCTAGGACACAAAATGCGAAACCTTTTATAGTGGAACGGAAGGTCTCTTGACGACAGTAAATAGTCCGGCTTCTCCTAGGGAGTTACGTGGTTTTCGCCCAGCAATGAGAAAATGCTGACAAGTACCTGATTGGCCCATAATAGATTATCCCTCCTGTTCCCAACACAGATTTAAATAATACATTTTTTAAGTCCGAAGAAACATAAATCTACTCAATGATCTTTAAACCTTGTACATAATAAGCAAGGTAAATAATAAATGCTACTCCCTAATCTAAAAAAATAATAATAATCTTACTCTACCACAATTTGATACCTATGTTTGATAATAAGCCATTAAGACTTACGACATGTTTTTTATGACATACATACACGTTTTTTTTTAATCGTTTGTGGTTGTCAATAATGAGTAGAATTGGTGAATGTTACACGTGTGTAAAGTGATCACTTAAACCAGCCTATGACAGTCGTCAGCCCCGTAAATGCCCAGACTTCCATATTATTCTTCATCTTTGATGAGAAGTCAAAAAATAATATGAAAATAACTCCTGTATTTGGAGATAATCCAGATTTTGTGAACAAGTATTTGGACACACTCAAAATGTTGTAATACCTATTTCTCATATTGAGCCCCTTAGGCTCACAGAAATAGTAAGAAATTTAAGTACTTTTTTTTAAAAAACAAATTTTTCTCTTTAAAAAAATAGATATCAGAAGAAATACGATCTAAAGATTAAGATTTTACCTTGAAAAAATCCTTATTAATTTAATAAATGTATACAAGTCAATTGTACCATACATGCTACTCCTCTTAGCATTAGATTGTTTGATAATATACGCATGAACCGGTAGAAGTTACAAAGGCACAAAACGCGCCGGGAGCCGACTTCATTGAAGCATTCTATCCTTCAGAATGCACGTAAAAAATGGACCACAATAAAATAATAATAATAATTATATTTGAATGCCTCCCGAGAGGTAGCCGAAGTACGTATACAGACCCCACTGAGCAGGCTGTAAGCGTTGTAGTAACTGGTTGGCTGGCAAACGCTGGAAACCAGTCCGATAATATGCACTGTACAGAGGAACCTCTCATAACGAGCATAATTCGTTCCAAAATCTTACTAAGCTAAGCGAAATATTTTTTTTTGTTTTGACTGGCGCGAATGTCCCGACTCACAAGTAAATTTCGTGAAAAAAGGACTCGCGCCTTATCTGTAATTTGTTATGCAAAATATCGCTCGTTAAAGGAGCAACTTTTTCGCATTTTTTTCTCGCTATGCGAATCACTCGTTATGAGACGTTCCACCATGGTTGACACTGCATACATCAAATAAGCGATCGTTGTGATAACACCATCTGAGTACTACTACTACTACCATCACGCCGTTTCCCTCCAGCGGTAAGCAGAGAGGATCGAACGCAACACTCATTTATCCTGACATACACTCAAACATACCATATAATATATGGTTTGTTTGAGTATACATATATGAGGGCATATTATGCTCTCTGGTTACATAGAAAAATTACTCTTTTATGATATTAATAATTGACGATAATTGGAACGATTGACACAGTCATTTCGAACTCGATATTTTTTACTATCAGAAAAAATATTTGCCACACTTTTATAAAATTATGTATTTTACTTAAACTGTTGGTGAAAGCGCTGAAGGTGTGCCAAATTAATATAATGAAAGGAAATGCTTGGAATGTGGAAGCTTTCCAAGTATTTTTATTTTCATTGTATTTTAAGATTCCACCTGTTAACAATATTTTCTAAATATAAACTAACTAACTAACTAACCATCACGCCGCTTCCCCGCAGGGGTAGGCAGAGAGAATAGAGCGCCACACCACTCTGTCCTTGCAAACATTCTTCGACTCTTCCACGTTCATGCATCTCCTCATACATACCCGCCGATTGTTACGACTCCTAACCTGACCACTTTCAAGTATTTGGCATACCTGATCATGACATTTTTTTCTCGGTCTTCCTCTAAATATAATCAAAACATAAGTCCAGCCATTATTAGCATACATACAATCACTCAAAGGTAGAAACAAACATTTCCCAAAGTCATAAATACAATTTTAAAATACTTAAATGCAACACAAAACAGTACCAACAAAATAATATAAACTTAAAATCAACAGCCTCCCTTTAGAAATTAAAAATATAAAAGACACAAATACTCTAAAAAAATTAACTTAACGAACACTATAAAGAAATACACTTCACAAAAAAAAACTAAACACGATAACTCAATCTCACCGCATAAAAATATATGTTACCCAATGATATGATTTTTTTAATTGTATAAAATGTCACTGTCAAAAATAAAAATAAAATTGTCCCTCTCCAAACACAAGAGTTAAGTCTCTTTTTTGGAGAGGCTCGGCACTACTAAAATAATGACACTGTATAAAGTAGAAATTTATAGAATTGTAAAAGATAACACTTGTTTTTTACCACTGAGTTATATTTATTTTATTTTGACGACTAGTTTCGAAAGGTACGCTTCCATCTTCAGGTCTAAATCTATATTAAAATTAACTGTGTTTATATTTAGACCTGAAGATGGAAGCTTAGCTTCCGAAACTAGTTAAAATAAAATAAATATAACTCAAGTGGTAAAAAACAAGTGTTTCCTTATCAATTTCATTTTGTCTTATCACAGAGTGAATGCCGAAACAATAAATAAACTATGGATTTTTTTTAAATTGTATAAAAAAATGTAACTACATATTAAATGTAATTTTTCCCAAATGCAAAACCTTGGCGATGATCTCGCGGACCACACAGATATCTGGAAATACAGAAATGGACTACAAATCAAGAATAATTACAATACTTCAGGCTGATGTGTAATTCCTTTTCTAATATATTTTTTTTCTTTATTTTAAATTCTTTTGCATTACATGAGATAAAGTCAAATACAAAAAAAAATGAATAAAATATAAATACAAATACAAAAAAGATCCCAAGTTTTGAAAAGATCCCAAAACTTGGCACAATCAGGTATGTCAAATACTTGAAAGCGGCCGGGTCAGGAGTCGTAATAATCGTCGGGTATGTATGAGGAGATGCAGGAATGTAGAAGAGGCAAAGAATGTTTGCAAAGACAGAGTGGTGTGGCGTTCGATTCTCTCTGCCTACCCCTGCGGGGAAGCGGCGTGATGGTTAGTTATTTAGTTAAAAAGATCCCACAGGCATGGCCTGTGTGTGGGTATACAATATAATTTAATTTAGTCATAGTAAAGGGTATAAGGGTAATATGTTCGTCCTTGTTTAATATACTTAAAAGAGATTATTATTTTATACAATTATCACATGCATTTTATTTATTGAATACAAATTGGTTACGGCCGTAAATAAAAAAATATATATATATAAAATAAAAATAAATTTCTAGCTGAAAAAAAAACATTGCCGGCAGAAATCACAAGAAATTATTAAACCTTTGAACTTTTTTGGAGATAAATTATTATTAACTTCAATAAAATTTGTGTTGCTACCGTACTTCAACCCTATAGTGGTAGCCAGTTAGCAGCAAGTTAGTACGAGAGGTTAGTTTGGTAGGTATATTGTTATGTATAGCGGCTGCCTGCTGGCAGCTGCTGCTATACCCCTACTCTTCGGGGGACAGTATTTTGATGCGAGTTTAGATCATTGTAATAATCACGTACTTTTGTATAAAATCTCTATAGATGAGCGATATTTTGATCCGGTCACTTAAATACTCACCGATAATACCGGCGACCCGATTGTCCGCAATGTAGCGACCCTAGTCACTAATTATTATAATAAATTTGGATAATTTATACAGCGTAATTTTTAGCGTCATTTTCGTGAAATACTACCTCAAGGCCGTTTGCACTGACATGAATTATGATATGAAAATGATATTGATGGACAATTTTTTTATGTTAAAATATCCGAGAATTTATTTATTTGTTTCAAAACATATAAGATATACATGTATAATATTCCCGATGAGTAATTTCCATTTCTCATTAAAAAAACGTCGTCAATCGGCTTATGTGTGGCATGGCCAGTGTGTGAGTAAACTTATTTTTTTTGGATATAATAAAGAGTATTGGAAAAAAATGAGTTGTTGTTTAAGATAAACCTACGTCATGTATGGCCTTTTATACAATCGTGTTGCATATTGAGTATATTCCATATAATAAAAATCAAAAAGAAAAAAAAAGAAAATGCACCACCTCTGATAACTTTAAAGAATCATTTGAGACATTATTTTCTATTATTAGAATCCTAACTGTCCATTAAACCTCATTCCTTAGCTTTTCCATGTACTTTCTTTTCTAATCTACCTTCTTCCTTTGCCTTCCTTATAATCATCAATTTCTAATTTTCATTAATACTTAATAAAAAATACAATACTTGCTTAATTAATACAGCAGTAATTTGAAATTAATGTGTTTTTAATGTTCAAGCACTATCTATTTTCATACTTTGCACTATACATTAATTATATAAAACATTAAACCATGAGTGTAAGTCCTTCTCCAAGCACAATAGTTCAGTCTCTTTTTTGGAGGGGCACAGTGAATCTAAAACTAAAAGTTTGCCATATCGCTCACTCCTTTCAAGAACGTCAAAAATCGTCAATTTTCAGTTGTGCATGTTTTTGGAATGTCCAGAAAATGTACTATATCCCAGCAAAAGTGGCATATTTTTAACTTAATATTTACCCGCTACATGGCAGAAAGTATTGTTTTTGCATTTTGAAGAAAAGGTATTGTTTAATTATTTTTTTAAACATACTAAATATTTTTCAAATGGAGAAAAACCTTCAGGTTTTATCTAAAAAGATCTGTTGCACAGTAAAAAGTTCAATAAGTGGCTTGATATTTATTTTTAATACATTGTATTCTATTTTTAAACTTTAAAAACGCTCTTCTGAAAAATTAAGTTTTTTTTATTTATGACGTTCTTGAAAGGAGTAAGCGATATTTATAAATGCTTAGAAAATGTATTTTGTTGTACTTAAAAATGTAACTATATTAAATAAATAAAAAATAGTAAAAAAAATCTACCCTCTGATTGCAAACAGCTTTTTAAGGTTTCACACATTTCGACCAATATCACAAGTCTGTTTTTGGTTGGTTGAAACATATTTCTTTTGAGCACTAAGCCCGCAAATGTACATATTTCTTTGCTGTACATGAAATTGAAATAAATGACAAAATAAACGTTGATTTAAAAACTGGTCCCAATCGGGTTACACCCCCCTCGACCGTCCGCACCCCGGCGCGCAGTGCGCGGTGCAGACGAACTTCAGTCTTGCGCGTCTTCCCGAACGTGTCGCTGCGCACCTCGTCCGCGCATGCGCACTGCATGCATGCTGTCAAAAAAAACAAAACAAAACCGCGAAAATACATTTGTGTAAAAAAAAACATAAAAGTTATTGTTTGTGCTCAGTTATTTTGTGATTAATGTGATATTCGGGTAAGGTTATTTTCCATTTAGTTTGGAATAAAACTTATTTGCTGTCATTTTTTGCAAAATCTTTTCCGAATGGAAAATTACGATACATAAATGACCTCAAGGGAATCGCTCACATTAGCAATGTCAATGTAAGTTGGCATTAGAACGTGTATGCAACCCCGAGTGCCCTAGATATTATTGCTAATCTCCCTATAAAAAATAAAAAAATATTGATGTTTTTATTATTTACAAAAATATTCAATTTTATACTATTTCTGTCAGCCTAAGCGGCTCACAGAAGGCAGAGGAAGACCGAAAAAATTGGTACGATCAGGTATGCAAAATACTTGAAAGTGGTCAGGTCAGGAGTTGAAATAATCGGCGGCTACCTATGAGGTGATGCATGAATGTGGAAGAGGCAATGAAAGTTTGCAAAGACAGACTACTCTCTGACTACCCTTGCGGGGATGCGGCGTGATGGATAGTTAGTTAGTTAGATAGAATTGTAAGGCTTGTAGCACAGGCATTCATGTGATCGTGCTATGGGAAATTGAATTTTCGGTACAACTGCATGAATAACTCAATTTCGTTCAAAATGACAGTTAGGGGATATTCGCAAATCCCCATGCATATATTCAACACACTGTTACATATCCACGGCGTTACGTTTCAAATTCTGACACCCGTCCTCAACGTGTTCAAAATATACTAATGTCCTACACATATACGCAGTGGCCTGCACAGAGTTTTCATCAAGGTGGGCAGTAGGAAAAACAGCATTTTTTTAAAAAACCTAACTGCCATAACTCTAATAATGCGTGTGTTGTCGTGGAGCAATAACTGAGATTTTTTTAATTATTACATATTATTATTATCACAGTTTTCCATCCTTTTCCCAATCCATTTGAGTAGGTGCCTATGTGGAATGCACGCCACTGCATATACATATATACATCGTAGTCTTACGGGAGAAAGTGACCAAGTGCATTATTTTACAAAAACGTGATCATTGACTATTTGATATCTTACTAGCTTAATATTGCCCTGAAAAATATCCAAAAGATTTTAAACTTGCATGTATAATATATTGACTTGTTAAAAATGACTAACTGCATTGGTGTTTATTTTCTTGCCAAGCAAAAGTGACTTAAATGGCCCTCCTGAACATTTTACGTTTTGGTAGTTGGTCACTTTCTCCTGTACGACTACTTTATGTATGTAATTTTTATATTTTATTTATTCGGGAATTCTACAGCTTTACATTTAGTAAAAGTATGTAATAAAAAATAGTTACATTAATAAAAATAAAACCAATTAATTACACAATTCTACAAATCTTTTTATTTATCATCTGTCGGTTTTCTCAACATTCGTTATTCGTGGAACAAATACCAAAATTTTATGACTAATAAATTAAAACAGGAAAGTTTCCAATATATCCGCAAACTGATATAATAAATTTTATATATTTTTAACTCTGGAACCATCAATGATCACTTTTATTATCCATGTAAATAAAAAAAATAGTTTTTTGTTCGTTCAAAATCGTTAATGATTCCATTACCACATTCAAATTATTAAGTACTATTTATTTTATTTCTCAAAATATCCCGTAAACGAGTGAATGCTCTTGGGGATATTCGCTAACACAGAATTCATTCCACCAGAGACCAACGGAGAAGTCACATGTCTGTTCACGCCCGATTTTTAGAAAAAATGTATACTGATTTTTATTTTTATTTTAACTCCTTGTCTTTCAGTAACTCTTTTCTTTTCAATACCATATAACTATTTCGAAGAATAATTTATTTTTCAACGCAAAAATGATGTTTCTAGAAAAAATAATAATCGCGTAAAATGTTACCTGGGTTTAGAGAAAATTATGTTGCGACTTAACGAATGCTGGGCCTTAATAAAATTTATATTTCGGGATTAATTATATTTTACGAATGATAAAAGAAAACATCCTGCATTTTTTCACATTTTTTGTACTTGTAATTAATTGTGATGTAGACGATCTTTTGTCGGTGTGTGTACTTCGCTAGATTTTATTCTCGATGAATTAAAAAACATTCTTAAAAAAAGTTTGTTAGACAATTTTAACAGGTCAACCTACGCGAGTATAATTTTGTTCATAAAAGATCCTGTATTATTTATTTTACAAAGCAATTTATAAATCACTTTTTATAGTAAACTTATGGATACCGCTTAATTAGTTTATTTTAATTAACATAACTTAGCGTCTTTCTCTTACAAAAAGAAGCAGTTCAAAAAGAAAGTAAAAAGTGTAATTATGTATTTCGTAATGTCTTTTCTTACTGAATATTCATCGACTTTTTAAAACAGTCCTTTGTGAAAAATCCCATCGAAACTTTTTATTCCCTTACAGTGAATACATAAAATTAATAAATCAAATAATTAAATAAAATATTAAATCAAGGGGTGAAGCCAACCTATCCTTTATTCTATAATTATTGTAAACTGAACAAAATTGAGATCGATGCTTGTAAAATTCAATTTATTAATCATAATCTTATCAATTTTAAGTCGAAATTTGAGAACAACCAGACACATAAAGTATCTAAAATTTTCGGTATCCTTACAAACTGTCGTAACTAACATTTGGGGTATTTCAGTTGAAACTAGTTTAACATATAAAGAATTTCTAAGCATGCATGTGCTCACTTGTTTTCAATCGTTTAAGGCCGTTTATTCGTAAAGTCGCAACTTAATTTTCTTTAAATTCAGGTAACATTTTACGCTGTAATTTTTTTCTTAAAACACCGTTTTTGCATTGAAAAAAATAGTTTTTCTTCGAAATAATTACATGGTTTTCAAAAGGAAACATATATATACATATATATGTATATATATATATATATATATATATATATATATATATATATATATATATATATATATATATATATATATATATATATATATATATATATATATATATATATATATATGTATATATATATATATATATATATATATATATATATATATATATATATATATAATTATATATATATATATATATATAAATATATATATATATATATATATATATATATATATATATATATATATATATAAATATATATATAAATATATATATATATATATATATATATATATATATATATATATATATATATATATATATATATATATATATATATATATATATATATATATATATATATATATATACAAAATTTTGAGTGTGTCCAAATACTTGTTCACAAAATCTGGATTATCTCCAATTACAGGAGTTATTTTCGTATTATTTTTTGACATCTCATCAAAGATGAAGAAGAATATGGAAGTCTGGGCATTTACGGGGCTTACGACCGTCATAGGCTGGTTTAAGTGATCACTTTACACACGTGTAACATTCACCAATTCTACCCATTATTGACAACCACACTACTACACTACATATACATATATATATATATTTATATATATATATATATATATATATATATATATATATATATATATATATATATATATATATATATATATATATATATATATATATATATATATATATATATATATATATATATATATATATATATATATATATATATATTCTAAAAACAAACAAAAAATCGAGTTAAATCTTGTTATTTTCTCTTCATATTTATACATAAAAAAAAAAATTGTCACTAATAAAATAGTCCAAATATGAACTCAAAGTTAACATTTCAGTAAAAATTAAAGGTAATAACCGCACACACAAAAACGCTTTTCCGTACATTTTGTCCAAATCCAGATATAATAGTTACGTTATCATTTTGAAATCCTGGCAATCTGAATAAACTACGTATATTTATCAAACTACAAAGAGTAATTTAAGGACTTGGGAGAATTAGTTTTGAGTTGACGCTGAGTGATTTAACACTGTCAAACCATTAGTTTCTAGATTCCAGATGATCAATAAACTTTCAACTTTGCCCTTTTCCCTTAGCGCTCTCTTGCTGTTTCGGATTTTTAAACCTTAAGTAAAGTAAATTAAAAGCATAATCTCAAGATAGCATTAACTAAAACGGTTAACACCTTGCCCAGGATACAAATAAATTTGATCACAAATATTTGTGCTTTATTTGGGATACAAATAAATGTAGTGATTTTTTCACTCCAATATTTATTCAATATTACCTTGGACTGGTACCAGAAGCGAAGGGCTGATGACCTTACCTTCATGTGTTAACGATCAAGTTAACACTGCGTTTATATGATGCAGTGCCCTATGCACCATTGAGGTGCGGATAAGGGTTTGAAGAAGGAAGAAGAAGATATATGATAAAATAATAACATAAAATGAAAAGTACTTTCTGCACACAATCTAATGGAATGATTTACTCTAAATTACGCTTAAAACTTTTAATTTTGTAATTCTTTGATTAAACCGATCGTGCCTTGTTTAAGTTAAACGCTTTAAATTTGCTTCCAATTGAACGTATTGCCATGGAAGTGTTTGCCTCGCTGAACACCCGGCTCGTCCTACAATACTTCCACCAACAGGTGTAACGTATTATGCTAATTGAAATGTTAGGCTAACTTTTTTTACCATAGTCAAGGTTAATTGTTATAATTTATACGTTGTGTGTGCTTAAATTAATAGCGCAGTAACCGAACCGAAGTCAAACGGTGGAATTACAATGTAGCATTTATATTTAAGTTTTGTACTGCCATATCTTGGTGGAACTGCATTTATAGAATAAAATAACAACTACATATCGCTGACTCCTTTCAACAACGTCATATATTAAAAATCGTTGATTTTCAGTTGTGTCACGTTTTCGGAATGCCCAAAAAATGTACTATATCCCAGCAAAAGCGGCATATTTTTAACTTAACATTTACCCGCTACAGGGCTACAAGTGTTTTTTTTTGCATTTTGAAGAAAAGGTATTGTTTAATTATTTTTTTAAATATCCTAAATATTTATCAAATGTAGAAAAAACCTTCAAGTATTACCTAAAAAGATCTGTTGCACAGTAAAAAGTTCAGTAAGTGGCTTGATATTTATTTTTAATACATTGTATTATATTTTTAAACTCTTAAAACGCTCTCCTGAAAAATCAAGTTTTTTGATTTATGACGTTCTTGAAAGGAGTGAGCGATATATCAAAAATCGTTGATTTTCAGTTGTGCATGTTTTCAAAATGCCCAGAAAATGTACTACATCCCAGCGAAATCGGCATATTTTTAACTTAATATTTACTCGCTACAGGGCAAAAAGTGTTGTTTTTGCATTTGAAGATAAGGTATTGTTCAATTATTTTTTAATATTTTTCAAATAATATTTTTTTTAAATATTTTTCAAATTAAGAAAAAACATTCAGGTTTTACCTAAAAAGTTCTGTTGGACAGTAAAAAGTTCAATAAGTGGCTTGATATTTATTTTTAATACATTTTATTATATTTTTAAACTTTAAAAATGATCTCCTGAAAAATCAAGTTTTTTTTTATATATGACGTTGTTCAAAGGAGTGAGCGATATGCAATTTTTTTTACGTGACTTTTATTTGACCAGCAACCGGGTTTCGACGTAACCGACTTCATTAGACTGGCCAGACACGAGTCTGATGTTACGGTTACGACGAACCCGGTTGCTGGTCAAATAAAATTAATGTGGAAAAAACTACATAAGTAGTTGTTTTTTTATTCTAGATACGTTTACCATTTAGCAATGTATTCACAAATCCTGTTAAAATTTGACGTTGGAACAAAAAAATATGCTAAACCTTAAGGCCCAATATTCGATAAATCGCAAATTAATTTTTTTTAAACCAAGATAACATTTTACGTAATTATTTTTTTCTTAAAACACTGTTTTTGTATTGAAAAAATAAGTTTTTCATAGAAATAAAAAAAAAAAACAGTTATTGAAATGTGAGGAGTAAAAAAAAATATGTAACATGATTTTTTCTCAAAAAACAAAAAAAATCCAATACACATTCTTCTTTAAAACAATCGGGCGTAAACAGACATGTGACTTCTCCGGTGGTCTCCGGTGGAATGAATTCTGTGTTTGCGAATATCCCCTAAATCCGTTCCTAAGAATCAGACCATTATAATTCAATTTAATTCTCAGCACCAAAATATTGACGAGTTTACACACGAATAAATCAATTGTAAAAAAATGTGCTGAGATTTTTTAGTACAAGCCTTTGCAAGCTAGTCACAATTACAACACGGGTGATGGTGATCGCTTGATGACTGTAAATCCGGTTCAGCTTTTCGTTAAGCCGATGATTCAGTAGCATTCGATTCAACAAAAAACTTGACCGATGATTTTTGTTTTGAAACATGAAAAAACCAAGTTCTCATTCATCATATAATCATTTTTTTAAAGAATGTGTATTGGATTTTTTTGTTGATTTTTTAGATTATACATACAGATTTTTTAAAACTCTTTATTTACCTTTCAATATCTCTTTTCTTTACAAAACCATGCAATTATTTCAAAGAAAAACTTATTTTTCAATACAAAAACTTTTGTTTTAAGAAAAAAATATCAATTACGTCATATTGTTATTTGACATCTCATCAAAGATGAAGAAGAATATGGAAGTCTGGGCATTTACGGGGCTGACGACCGTCATAGGCTGGTTTAACTGATCACTTTACACATTCACCAATTCTACCCATTATTGACAACCACACTATTCAACTTCTTGGAAGTTCTATATATATGAACCGATTCCGAAACGTTGTTCTTGACAAACGGTCGTAAGCCCCGTAAATGCCCAGACTTCAATATTCTTCTTCATCTTTGATGAGATGTCAAAAAATAATATGAAAATAACTCCTGTAATTGGAGATAATCCAGATTTTGTGAACAAGTATTTGGGCACACTCAAAATGTTATTAATTACGTCAAATGCTACCTGGGTTTAGAGAAAATTATGTGGCGATTTAACAAATACTGGGCCTTAATGCATTTTTTAACGATTTTACAGAAAATAGCGAATGGACTCTTATCCTTGGAAAGTGTAAAAGCGATTTGAAATTAACAATATGTCGTAAGTGTTCTCGGTTTTTCTTAAAACAAATTATATTTTTATTCTTTACATAAAGCGACGTCTTATTAAATTTAACGTCAGTTGGCAAACGTGATCAGCACTCAGCTTCTCGTACATTATTATTCATAACATCAATATTAAGATTTACGTAGGCTGAGGGCACTCTCGCAGCATGCAACCAATCAACTTGTAAATTGCACCTTGTTCGTGTATTTTAAACTAGAATTAAAAACGAAAACACCCAATAGACGAAATTCAAAATACAAGATACGTTCAATATGTTCCTGCATCTGCGCAATACTTTGATAAATAATATTTTCCCGTGTCAAACGATTTCATTGAAAGCAAACTTCTGTCAAAATAAGAATTACTTAGCACAGGACGGCAGAAAGCGGATAAGTGACATTTCTTTTTACTCACAAAAATTAAATGCAAAAACATATTTTGTATAGACTGTATTTTACTTTATTTATAGATTTGGCGTTTAATTTGTAAAACTCCATTTTAATTTATGTATTCAATGTTAAATCAAACACTGATTTTTTGAGTCTACTAAGTTGTATTATATTATTAAAAAATCTATTTTGTGAGAATTGTTTCGTCAGTTATAGCATTCGTTTGAAAATGCCATAACTAGACGAAACAATTGTCATAATTTTTTTTTTTGTGTGTGTTTTTTACAATAAAATACAACTTAGTAAACTCAAGAAATCAGTGTTAACATTTAATACATAAACTGCATTTTACTATTGTTTTCTTCAAACCCCTGTTGAGATATAACTTGAGATAAATCTTTGTTAATAGAAATGTTTAAATAAGTTTGTTCAAAGTTTTAAATCTCCTTAAGTTATTCACCAATTGCTTTGAAAAGATGACGCAATATATCTATGTAAGTAATATTTACATTTTTATTTATATATCTTTATATATAATATTAAAATGTACACAAATGCTAAATGACAGTTAGTCACTTTAATTTTAAATGTTTTGGATTGCATTATTGTCCCGTACATTTTTATTTCTTTATAAGTATTGTGTAATTAAACATATTAATAATATCTGCTTCTATTTTATTTATTTTCTATTAAACCAGATCTACCCACAGCAACGTATGACCGGGTACAGCGAATGTTCATATCCGGCATTTTTTCATTCCGATTGCAGCAAATATTCGAAGTAAATATAAGTTTTGTACTTACATTTTTTGGTGAAACTGCATTTTAAATAATGAACTTACAACACCAGTCTGATAATGTCGGTAACGATGAAACCTGATCAGTAGTCAAATAAAAAAATGTAAAAAAACTTCATAGCTGTTATTTTATTACATATTCCATATAACGTTGGCCCTTTACACGATAATCCAGTTGTGATGTTTTCCCCGAAAGACATGTTTTATGAAACCGGATCTGACTCAACAAATTTTATTTTAAGTCGAGATACCTACCTACATGCGTTTCTTTGTTAGTTTTGGCGGTGTCATTTATCCAATTCATACATTAATATCTCAATTACGACAATGGCTCTTACCCCTTTGTATCTTCCGGATACACAAGTTTCATGTCAGTTTTTTGAGGTATTTCGAATACAGGTAAGCGGGTCTCCGTTCGTTTTCAGCAGTAAACGTTTTAACAGCAAACATTTTAAAAGCAAAAATGTTATATATATATATATATATATATATATATATATATATATATATATATATATATATATATATATATATATATAACGTGGTAATATTTTCCTTTTGAAAATTAAGTGTAAATAATATGTAAAGTGGGTGTATAATAATAAAATAAACAATGTGTTGCTTTGTAATTAAAGTTTATAATTAAAGTTTATTCTTAATTTATCTTTATAATAATTTTTATATCTATCTATCTATCTATCTATCTGATTCTGACAGTTAATAATATTATCGGAAGTCTTTTGTTTTCTACTGAGCGACGCATGCGGCATCTGGTGGTAGAACTGTTTTATGTAGGTACTTTTTGTAAGTACTTAATAAAATGTATAGGTAGGTACCTAGTTATTTTATTATATCTCCCCCCTTGGGGATGAAAATTCATAGTAAAATTTTCACTCGTCCTCCGGATCATCTTCTTGTAGTGAAGGGACTGGTATAAGTTTAGTGATATGATAAAGTTTTTTTTTTTTTTTTTTTTTTTTTCTTTCTTTCTTTTTTTTCCTTCTTTTTTTTTTTTTTTTTTTTTCTTTCTTTCTTTTTTTTTTCGTTCTTTTTTCTTTCTTTCTTTTTTTTTGTATTTTTTTTTCTTGACCCTTTTAAAGTAGACACAGTTTTTTTCAATCCATTTGTTTTTTTCTTTTGAATTCCTTCATTTTTATTCAGATCTCTTAAAGTATCTTCTAATATAACCAAATGTACAACTTTTAATTGTTCATCTGCATTTTCATTCGATTCTAAAACTGGATTCCTGCTTAGACAATCTACTTCTAAATTCTTCTTTCCTGGAGAATATTTTATTTTATCTTTCGTAGAAGTTTTTTCTACTTTATTTTTATTTTCATTTTTCAAGCACTGTTTCTGTGTTATTTGTATGTCTTCATTTTTATTCTGATCTTTTGAAATATCTTCTAATTTAACCAAATTTACAACTTTTAATTGTTCATTTGCATTTTCCTTCGATTCTAATACTGGATTCCTGCCCACACAATCTGCTTCGAAATTCTTCTTTCCTGGAGTATATTTTATTTTATATTTTGTAGAAATTTTTTCCACATTATTTTTATTTTCATTCTTCAAGCACTGTTTCTGTGTAATTTGTAAATCTTCATTTTTATTATTAATCTTATCATCCTCCTTTGTTTTAAACCAGCACGTTGCTTCAGAGTGATATCGAGTTCCCTTATTTAAATTTTCACAAATCTTACATGGACTTTTATCTTTAATTTTATCACTAGTTCTTAGATTTCCACGTCTTCTTTGATTATCTTTTAATCGTTTTCTTTGATCATCTTCTAATTTTTCTCTCTCACTCCGAACATATTGTAGTAATTGTTTTAATACATCTAATGTTTCATAATCCATTTCCATATTAACAAAATTGTCGTTTTATAACGTGGTAATATTTTCCTTTTGAAAATTAAGTGTAAATAATATGTAAAGTGGGTGTATAATAATAAAATAAACAATGTGTTGCTTTGTAATTAAAGTTTATAATTAAAGTTTATTCTTAATTTATCTTTATAATAATTTTTATATCTATCTATCTATCTATCTATCTGATTCTGACAGTTAATAATATTATCGGAAGTCTTTTGTTTTCTACTGAGCGACGCATGCGGCATCTGGTGGTAGAACTGTTTTATGTAGGTACTTTTTGTAAGTACTTAATAAAATGTATAGGTAGGTACCTAGTTATTTTATTATATATATATATATATATATATATATATATATATATATATATATATATATATATATATATATATATATATATATATATATATATATATATATATATATATATATATATATATATATATATATATATATATATATATATATATATTTATATACAAATATATATATACAGTATATATATATATATATAGATATATATATATATATATATATATATATATATATATATATATATATATATATATATATATATATATATATATACAAATATGTATATATATATATATATACATATATATATATATATATATATATATATATATATATATATATATATATATATATATATATAAACGTGAAGTTCAAAATCATAACATACTTTATTGTTAATTAATTATGCCGTCGTCATTAATAAAAATACACTGTGAAGTGGATTGTTTTTGTTCGCCCATGTAATATTATGATAATTATTACCTAATTTATGCATCGGAATTTTCACAAAATATCATTTAAAGGGTGCTGTACATTTTCTTATTTACTATAGTTTAATGATTAGCGTATTTACCTTCCTTTCTGGAATTACCTGGTTCGATTCCCAATTATTCAATATTAATTTTGCACGGATATTGATGACATTCATTTTTATTATTTATGATTTTACTCAAAGCATTATAATATGTATTTGAGACGTCCTGCCCAACGTCTTGTC
The DNA here is from genome assembly GCF_059751285.1 of Brachycentrus maculatus. NCBI lineage: Eukaryota > Metazoa > Arthropoda > Insecta > Trichoptera > Brachycentridae > Brachycentrus > Brachycentrus maculatus. The sequence continues at coordinate 3,513,971 of NW_028281075.1, read as the reverse complement.
CACGCTTCAGCCCAAGAAGACCGAGAAGGCGCTATAATACGGCGGCTCCACTTTCCCCCCTTCGGACTTAACCGATTGACGACTTTTTTCATTAATATATATTTTTTATCTATCATTATCATTTTCATATCATAATTCATATCTGTATAAGCGCCTTTGAGGTAGTATTTTACGAAAATGGCGCTATATAAATCATTCAAAATTAAAATATTTGTTTGTATAGAATACGGAACAAGATACTCGAAACACTAATATGACTAACAAATAGACAAACTATTCCATTGCGAATTTCGTTGAGTCAGTTTCCTTCAGGTATGTTATCACGTGATCCAGGTAACAATTTGTTATTAGTTTCTGAACGAATCATTTTCAGAAGGTAGGTACCTACCAAAGTATGCCCAATGAATGGACTAATGATGGGCTTGATTTAGTAATTCGTATTCGAGTTATAACCGAGTAAATTATTCGTAAAAGGGCTTTTCGGTGAAGAACGTGTATTTATCGACGGATGATATCATCAGCATTCTTGACATCATGAAATCATACTTTTTCATTGAAAAAAATACTAGTTTCTTCTTCTTCTTCTTCTACTTGGTCTTGTGGCCTGTTTTTAAAAGGGATTAGCCTCCTGCGATGTTGATTCCCAGCTGTCAATCCATCTCTTTGGTGGTCTGCCCGGGATATATCTGCCTACCTTGGGGTTGTCCGTGCATTTCTTTGTGGGGGAGTCTGGATGGTTCCATTCTCTTAACATGTGCATACCATTGTCTTCTTCGTTGTCTTCCACCTGACGACATCTTGGATCTCGCATATTTCTCTTATCCTGGTGTTCCTTATTCCATCTCATAGACTCTTTCCAGATATGCTCCTTAGAGTCTTCATTTCTGACACTCTTAGCGCGTTTTTTTTTATTACTGCGGTGTCCGCTCTGCATTCGATCCCATATGTCACGATGGGTCACCAAGTTTAATACATTTTAATTTTGCTGCCGATCTTCATTACGAGTTTATTAATATTTAGTAATCGAATATTATTTCCATGAGTGGATAGGATAATTATTTTCATTTGAGCCATAAATTTGTCTAGAATGGACCAAAGACTCCGTCAAAAAGGCACTATAAAAACCTGCAGAACATCATTCATTTCATTCATTCAAACCCTTATCCGCACCCCAATGTTGCATAGGGTACTGCATCATATAAACGCAGTGTTATCTTGATCGTTAACACACGAAGGAAAGGAGATCAGCCCTCCGCTTCCGGTACCAGTCCAAGGTAATATTGAATAAATTTAAGAGTGAAAAAATCACTTATATTTATTTGACCCCCCTGGGAATCGAACCCGGGACCTCCAATACGGTAGCCGAGCGTGCTGACCATTATACTACGGAGGCGGACAAAATTAATATTTGGTAATCGAATTGTATTTCTATGAGTGGATAGGATAATTCCAAATATTTGATTATATTCATTTGAGTCATGAATTTGTCTAGAACGGACCAAAGACTCAGTAAATCTAGTTTAGATCAGTAAATCTAAAAGGATCCTTTTCACGTCTCTCCTGCTAACCGAAGAATTACTTGTCGGGACATGTGACTACGACACGTACAAGATATAATAGAATTTATTCCTTTTAACATACGAAACATTAAACCTGTAGCATCAAGTTCCATACTGTACAATGGCTTATTCTGAAATTAATATGCCCATATTCTCGACTTGCTTCCCCGTGTTATGTGGGTTAAGTAGCTATGTAATTGAGTGTCATTTAAAACTACGGTCGCTTCGCGTCAATACTTTGCTGTATTTATTATTTAACCTTCATTTAGTAGCACGTCGTCTTTTAGACACAAGTGGGTCGATTACATACGAAAGTTTACGATTTATCTTCAACGTTTTAACGACGTTTTAGTTTTAGGGTTTTTTTAGAGGTTTTGTTTTTAAATTGGCAACATTGTTTCTACAGACTGTCAATTTGATATTTGACGTTGATTTGTAGTCAGTACGTTTTACCAATTCACCATGAATAGACTGAATGACCATTATGCGCGTCGTGAGTTCGATGAATGGGCCGAATTTAGTAACGATTTATTTAAGGCCCAGTATTCGTTAAGTCGCAACTTAATTTTCTTTAAATCCAGGTAACATTTTACGTTATTGACTTTTTTCTTAAAACGCCGTTTTTGCATTAAACAAATAAGTTTTACTTCGAAATAATAAGAGTAATCGAAAGGTGAGGAGTTAAAAAATTTACAAAAATATATTTTTCTCTATATGTATTCTATAAAACAAAAACAAAAAATCCAAAATAAATTATTTTAAAAAAAAACGGGCGTGAACAGACATGTGACCTCTCTGGTGGTCACCGGTGGAATGAATTCTGTGTTTGCGAATATCCCCTTAAAAAGTCTTTATTTACATAATTCGATCGCCCAGGTCTGATTTTTATGAATTTGACATTTAGAAACCGCTTGTAGATACGTATTGCCAGAAAATTAAAACTACCGGAAAAATCATCTATAAGTATATTGGAAAGTTATCTACACTACTAAGTTAGAACGTTAACTTTCGTATGGCATCCCAGCCCAGGTTCGATCTTAGAGGTCTTTAAAAACCGTTTCACTAAAATTAAAGTTTTCACTAAAATGAAATTAGCCTTTGAATATTTTTTTATTTCTTAAATTTCATTTAAAATCCTATAATCAAAAGACCTTTTTCAAAAGTAATTTCAAGAAATATAAAAAGTTTTGACATATCAAATCCGTTCCTCCAGTCAAATTTTATAAGACGATTTTAAAAAGGTTGATTAAATTTCTTATGACTCTAGAACGATCAAAAAAACATTCCTCAAAGATTTTATTTATCTAATTCTCTGAGATATGTATAACATATAGGTATTCTAAAAAATATGTATTTTGTGTCGTTTTTTCATTGAAAATTTACCATGTATAACACAGGTTATTGGCATTTTTAATACGTCAAGAAAATAATTTAATTATCTATTTAGACATTTTCTTGGTGTATTTTGTCAAGTTATTTTGAGCTCTAAGGTGACGATAATGTAGATGTATTTTGTATTCTTATGAATGAGCAGGGGCGTGTCTTCCATATAGGCAGAAAAACAGTGCCTATTACTACATATAACTACTATTACTAGTTACTACATACCTACGACCTACCCTAGTAAGTAGTACCTAATTTACTTTTCTACCTTCCTCTAATACCTACCCTAATTAATTCTCTATGCACGCCAGTGTGTATGGGTATCATTTAGAAAATTAGATGGTTAGTAATTTTACACCCTTAGCTGAAGCCGTTTTATGTTGATTATTCCTTTTTTTAAGCCTCGTTTATGAGTGATTTTAAATTATTGTTACTTTGTGTACCTGATTCTTACTTTGTGAAGTAATAATTAATGTGACTTATGAGGACATATAATATCCATATAATATAATTTTTATTTATTTTATTTGTTTGGGAATTTTACAGCTTTACATTAAAAAAGTATATAATAAAAACCAGTTACATTAATAAAAAATAAAGCCAATTAAACTACTCCACATTTATGATATAAGAACTTTTAAAACATTAAAAGATGAAAAATTTAAAAAAAAAGAGTGGGAGTTTGTGTGTGAGGAAGAAAGTAAAAGGGTAAGGGTATGGTATAAAAAATAGAATTAGCAGGAAGGAAAAGGAAAGGAGAGGAATTAATGAGAGTGGTTAAAGGATTATTATTACTTTTACTAGAAACCATTTTTCAACCCGGTTTGTACGGAAGTTTGATTTCCATTCAAAAACTATTTATCAAAACTTTAAACATTAAAACAGGCAATGGGAAATACGTAAAATATGTACCTGCACATTACGTACTATTTACACAGCGCAAATTAAACAAAGGGACTCTTCAATGAGCTCTTCATTATTAGCACGGAGTGTAAACAAGAGAAACCTTTCAACAAGTGGTTGAGTTTGATGATTCGTCAAACTAAAAATAAACTTTGGTATGGACCAGCGATGGCGAACCTATGGCACGCGTGCCATAGGTGACACGTGAGACGATTTTACATGGCACGCGAAGAAGAGAAAAAATAAAAGTGATTTTGCAAAAAATTCAAAAATGTTATGAAATACCTAGTAATAGTACAAAAAAATTGTAAACATATTTAAATAGCCATGTGTATTTTCTTCGTTCTTCAATAGTTTCGCAAACGACATTATGCATAAAAAGATAACATTGTTTATAATTACCGCACGGTGCAAGTCTCTCGATGTGATTTTTTTTTATTGTTTAAATAAAAAATTTGAAGTGACACAAACGTTTGATGTATTTTTGTTTCCATGGCCACATGCCACGCGACATATTATTATATTGAAAAAAAAATTGGTACTCAGGCTCAAAAAGGTTTGCCATCCCTGGTATGGACGATAAATATTCGTCTATTGTGTTTTTAAAGCATGTATTGTATCAAGGAGGCGTGGGCTAAGGTAGCGGAATGGTACGATCTCGAGTTATTTCATGTAATATCTTAAAAAATCACGTTTAGGAAACATCAATTAGTAAATTTCATGTTAACCTACAGCTTAAATACGTTAAACATTACTTAAATGTTGTATCACAGTAGAACCGATTATTAAGGGTTTATTCGCTAACACAGAATTCATTCCACTGGGATCACCGGAGAGCTCACATGCCTGCTCACGCCCATTTTTAAAGAATGTGTATTGGATTTTTAGTTAATTTTTTATGCATAAAAATTAATTATTTATTATAATAATTAAAATGTTACTTTGTTAAAAAATCACTATAAATATTTTGTTATAACTTAATTATAATGTCTACCGGTTAGCTTCTATGTAAGATAACACGTAAAAGATGTATGTATATAAGTATGAAAACGCTGAAGTATATCTTTCTGTATTTTTAAAAAAAAACGGTTCTAATGCATTTTTTTATGGATTATGTGATATATTTTTCGGATTTTCCTTCCCCATACACCTAAAGCCAAAAAATGAGTTTTTACAACATTTTGAGCGTTGTTTGATACTTGTTCATAAATCTGGATTATCTCCAATTATATGAGTTATTTTTTCATATTATAATTTTTGACATCTCAACAAAGATGAAGAAGAATGTATGTGATCATACAGGATTCGGACCTCACATACAAAAAAAAGAGTTTCTGCTAAATAAAAAACTTATTTTCATCTCACCAATAGATTTCTCCAATGAAGTTCTAGTGATTCAAATTGGATCATATATATATAGAACTTCCAAGAATTTGAGTAGTGTGGTTGTCAATCATGGGTAGAATTGGTGAATGTTACACGTGTGTAGAGTGATCACTTAAACCACCCTATGACGATCGTAAAACCCGTAAATTCCCAGACTTCCATATCTTTTTCATCTATGTTGAGATGTCAAAAAATAATGTAACTTTATTTTCCTTCCAAGCCCAATAAAGACCGACAGACGTACAATAAATAGTCCGTAATAAATTTAAACATACAATATTTTTTGTGCAAAAACACAGTAAGCAGTGAGTTGAATCCGAATGTACTATGTATAAAAGCATGTCAAGATAGCTATTTCGCAATGGGTAACTAAAAAAATCACATAGTTATCAATTTTATCAGATTTATCATGACGTTATTCACAATCAAAAAAGTTTTTTTCTATTATAAATGAGTATTACCCGAAACCATAAATTAAAAAAAATATATGTTTTTTTTTGTTGTCCATTTGATGCAGTTTTGTTTTTGTCGTTAAATCGTCAGTTGAAAAAGATTGTGAATCTATTTAATTATTGTATAATAGAAACGTCCATCAACATTGAATATATTCTTAATATTTCAGTACAATACTCTTTACTGATCGCTATGACAAATGTCTGGTAGTTTCGGTGAAACGAACCGATTAACCAAGTTCATTACCCTCAAGCTGTCTCTAAAATGTGTTCATTTCACGGTTTAATAAAATGCAAAAAATCAATGTATATACCGTCGATCTTTTGATAACTCATAATGTCGTTACTGACATTTTTTTGCGAATTTCAGCAACAATGTTTTTTAGATCTTTGGAAAAACCACATTCATACGCACATATTTTTTATTAAATTGTCGGAGATAAGCATTATCAATAAAATTTAGAAAGGTGTGTTGAGCTATATAAAGCAGAATTTATATTTGTATTTACAGTTCATAAACGAGTAATAAAACAATTCCGACTTTAAATTTCTCTAAACGCATGAAAAACGACTAAGACTACTTTGATCATAATGAGCATAATTCATTCTGTTAATTTTGAAAACATTATAAGTCATTTGAACCTAAAAAATATACTTTCCCATAAGCTCCATGCAAAATTTATATGTCTAAATAAGCTGTAAATCTAGTAGACTACAATAGTTTTAAAACCATGTAATGTTTAGTGTAAAAATATTTTTTAGGACATTGAAACGCAAACCTTTAAATATCTCAAAACGAAGAAAACATGGCCTCATTAATAATTATGGACACATACCATATATGTGTGTGATTATTTTAAAAAAAATTAAACACTTGTAATAAACCACTTAAAGAGTTTTATTTTTATACATGACTAGTTTCAAAAACTTACAGACGTTTTCATCAACAGACGAAAATTAAAACTGTAGATCAAAATAAATGTAAGTTTTCGAAACTAGTCGTGTATAATAATAAAACTTATAAAGTGTAATACAATAAACTGTAATACAATTAAATCATAAAACTACAATAAATTTATTCGCCTTCGTGGTGTATTGGCTAGTACTTTTGCCTTCGCTCTAGACAGCTAGGGTTCGATTTCCGAATGGGGTAAAAATTACTACAAGCGCTATATTACTCTAATCTTATCTTTCTTACTTAATAATATCACTCTGGACGGTCACCTTGCTTCATGTAGTGAACTATCAAGATAACACCGCGCCAATACGATTCAGTGCCCTATGCACCAATATCTGCAGATGAGAGTCATAATAAAAATTCTAGTGGTTACCGACATTTTTTTGCGAATTTCAGTAACAATTTTTTTTAGATTTTTGGAAAAAACACATTCTTACGCAAATATTTTTTATTAAATTGTCGGAGATAAGCATTCTCAATAAAATTTAGGAAAGTGTGTTGAGCTATATAAAGCAGAATTTATTTTAGTATTTACAGTTCATAGACGAGTAATAAAACAATTGCGACTTTAAATTTCTCTAAACGCATGAAATACGACTAATGCTGCTTTGATCAGAATGAGCTAAATTCATTCTGTTAATTTTGAAAACATTATAAGTCATTTGAACCTAAAAAAATATACTTTCCTATAAACTGCATGCAAAATTTATAAGTCAAAATAAGCTGTAAATCTAGTAGACTACAATAGTTTTAAAACCATGTAATGTTTAATGTAAAAATATTTTTTAGGACATTAAAACGCAAACCTTTAAATATCTAAAAACGAAGAAAACATGACTTATGCCTCATTCATAATTATGGACACATACCATATATGTATGGGTGTGATTATTTATTTTTAAATTAAACACTTATAATAAACCACTTAAAGAGTTTTATTTTTATACACGACTAGTTTCGAAAACTTACAGATGTTTTCATCTACAGGCGAAAATTAAAACTGTAGATCAAAATAAATGTAAGTTTTCGAAACTAGTCGTGTATAAAAATAAAACTCATGAAGTGGCTTATTACAAGTGTTTAATTAAAAAAAAAATAACATGTCATTCCACAAAATTAATGCCGAATCAATAAATAATATATGTGTGTGTGTGTGTGTGTATTTTTCTGCTTGAATACTCGAACGTTTCGTTATTTTTGGCATAACCATCGTAATAATTTTCCCTTACCCCCAAGCCCTTGAAATGTCTTTTCTCCTAATTTTATAATGGCGCGTATTTGAACCGGTGATTCCGTCTCACGGCTCAGGAAAATCGATGGAATTATGCGAGCACCGAGCCCTTAAAATGGCAATCTTCTCAAGACCGCTCTTCGATACTTAGGAAAATTTGTATTTTCCATTTTCCAGTCACTGCGTGCGGCACAATGTGTAGTGAGTAAATCATCAATCTTCGAACATAGCAATTATAAATTTATCGCACAAATTCATCGGGTGATGGAGATAATTCGAAAATAATTTATATTATGGGTGACTTATCTCGATAAATCAATTTACTGATTGTTCTACATTTTGTATTTTAGAGGAAGGATTTAGTGTAGATACCTATTTGTTATGTTTCGGATTAAAAATAATTGATTCTTACTACAATTATACATATATAATAATAATATTAATAATAGAACCCTTATCCGCACCCCAATGCTGCACAGGGCACTGCTTCATATAAACGCAGTGTTATTTTTATCGTTTACAAATGAAGGAAAGTGATCAGCCCCCCGCTTCAGGTACCAGTCCAGGGTAATATTGAATAAATATTACAGTGAAAAAATCACTTATATTTATTTACCCCCCCCCCCCTGGGAATCGAACCCGGGACCTCCAGAACGGTAGCCGAGCGTGCTGACCATTACACTACGGAGGCGGACAAATTATACATATATAGCCAATATAGAAAATATAGAAAATATATTGGCTATTATACATATATAACGTGGTAATATTTTTCTTTGTAAATTGGGTGTAAATAATATGTAAAGTGGGTGTAAAATAATAAAATAAACAATGTGTTGCTTTGTAATTAAAGTTTATTCTTAATTTATCTTTATAATATTTTTCTATCCATCTATCTGATTCTGACAGTTCAGAATCGTATATTTTTTCTATCGGATGTCTTTTGTTTTATTCTGTGCGACGCATGCGACATCTGGTGGCAGAACTGTTTTATGTAGGTACTATTTGTAAGTACTTAATAAAATGTATAGGTAGGTACCTAGGTATTTTATTACACATATATAGCCAATATATTTTCTTAGTAGTTACAATAACAAGTAAAACTTTTCTTCACTGATGAGACTGCTGGATGTTAGTTTTCTTGCATTTATGTATATACTTTACATATATGTGTATGATATCAAGATTTTTAACATACTACAAGTGCTCGTAAACTAAAATATAAATATAAGCTCACTTTTTAATTTTTTTTTTTAATTCTTGCAATATATTAATTCTTTTGATCACACGTTTTTTTTTCTTTAAAGAATGCCACTTGACAACCATACTACAAAATTGTTGGAACTTCTATATATATTAATCAAACTCGTGACATAGTACATGTGAATTCACAACAACCATCTATATTGCAATAGGGAAAGATTTTATTAAGCACTATCTATATTTTATTTAAATTTACATACTTGAGAACCGCCTGAAAACGTGTTATTATTTTTTTTAGCTTGCAATCATGAGTAGAATTGGTGAATGTTACACGTGTGTAAAGTGGTCACTTAATCAAGCCTATGACGGTCGTAAACCCTGTAAATGCCCAGACTTCTTCCCATACCATATTATTCTTCATTTATGCTTAAATGTCAAAAAATTTCAAAATAACTCCTGTGTGGAGATAATCCAGATTTGTTAAGTATTTGGACATACTAAAATACTATAAATTATCATTTATGTAAGTTGGATAACTTTTTAAAAACACATGGTTTATGCTTAAAATATGGAGGATACAAAGAAAACCTCTTAAACTTTGGTACGTAAGTGAAATGTGTTAAATCCGATGTGTCTCGTAAATATCCACAAACTTTGTACATTATATAGATTCTGTTGAAATATTTTGTATCATAGCTGTCCTAACTTGTCACATAGATATGTCACGTTAAGAAAGATGTACGAGTGTAAATTCATCTCATAATCCAAACATTCTCACATTCCTCACGTATTATCTACCCACTCGTATGTTTCCCACTAATGTGAATATCATTTCAGATGACGAACAATTGGGAACGACCACTCACATATATTGTATTTACATTGCACAAACTATACACTTATGTTTCTAATTCAGACCTACTTACTGCACCAACATCGGTTTTTTCATTCCTTTGTTTAAAAAATTGAGCCACAAATCATTTAATATACATATCGCGCACTCCTTTCAAGAACGTCATATATCAAAAATCGTCAATTTTCAGTAGTGCATGTTTTCGGAATGCCCAGAAAATGTACTATATCCCAGCAAAAGAGACATATTTTTAGCTTAATATTTACCCGCTACAGGACAAAAAATGTTGTTTTTACATTTTGAAAAAAAGGTATTGTTTTTTTAAATTAACTGAATATTTTTCAAATTGAGAAAAAAACCTTCAGGTTTTACCTAAAAAGATCGTTGCACAGTAAAAAGTTCAATAAGTGGCTTGATATTTATTTTTAATACATTGTATTATATTTTTAAACTTTAAAAACGTTCTCCTGAAAAATCAAGTTTTTTTATTTATGACGTTCTTGCGATATGTTACTTTCCAGAATAAGCTATTTGCAAAAATACTAGGTTTATCGTCCAAGAGATGGTTATCAAGTTTTTTATTAAAGATATCCCATCAAAAATTAAGTCGCGGTCTGGTTTTTTGTATGGTTTACAACCTGCCTTTTGCTGGTTTAAGTATTTAATTTATACAGAGTAACATGTGCTCATGATTGAACATCTATGTTAGTTTTTGCTCTGAATATTGAATCCTCTACATATATGCGACAAGAAACAAACATGTTCGTGGTGCGATCCGTTTAAATTCTTGTAAACTATAGATCTGAAACCTTTCCTATTGTGTGAAATATTTGGTAAAGTATATTATTAAATATGCATACATTTTTCACAAAACCATAAAACAGATACGTAAATAAACTGTTTACAACATTTTGAGTGTGTCCAAATACTTGTTCACAAAATCTGGATTATCTCCAATTACAGGAGTTATAAGAGTTTCTGCTTAACAAAAAAGCTTCTTTACATCTCACCAATAGATGTCTCTAGTGAAGTTCTAGTGATTCAAGAACAAGGTTTCTAAATTGGTTCATATATATAGAACTTCCAAGAATTTGAGTAGTGTGGTTGTCAATAATGGGTAGAATTGGTGAATGTTACACGAGTGTAAAGTGATCACTTAAACCAGCCTATGACGGTCGTCAGCCCCGTAAATGCCCAGACTTCCATATTCTTCTTCATCTTTGATGAGATGTCAAAAAATAATATAAATAAACTGTAATACAATTAAATCATAAAACTACAATAAATTTATTCGCCTTCGTGGTGTATTGGCTAGTACTTTTGCCTTCGCTCTGAACAGCTAGGGTTCGATTTCCGAATGGGGTAAAAATTACTACAAGTGCTATATTACTCTAATCTTATCTTTCTTACTTAATAATATCACTCTGGACTGGTCACCTTGCTTCACGTAGTAAACTATCAAGATTTAGTGCCCTATGCACCACTATCTGCAGATGAGGGTCATAATAAAAATGATATATCGTCTGATTCATTATCTGGTCATATGATTCATTCCATATGGTAAAGTAATGTAATGATTCTCTGAATGGACCTTATTAAATAAAGTCGAATATATACATATCTCTGCATACCACAACATGATAATAAATAGTAAACAAGTTTTATTTAAAGTCTCAGCACAAAGTATGCATTAATATAATATATAAATATGAACTTACTTGTTCCCCTCATTATAATGGTCTAAGTAGGTAATTAGCACTGCGAACTACGTACTATAGAGTAACAAGTCACAAGTTCCTTTTCTTCATTTTACACACACGTTATTTTGTTAATACATATGAGCCATAAACTCAAAACACCTGGATCTATATCAAAATATTATTACCTTTAAGTTTTTCTGAAATAAGTAGAATGAATAGTACATTCCTTTTCACAATTTTGTTTCTGAAATGTACAAACCTCCTACGTTATATTTTACAGCATTCCGATGTAGAGCAATGGACACGGCCCGACACGCTCAGCCGCTTCCTAAAGACATTCACATACAAACATATAATTATTTCAACGTACGGAATAATCCTCCTTATGCGAATCGAGATAAAGAGTGTATATAGGATGCAGCCTATCTTAAAAGACCTAAAAAACCGGAGTTTTTCAGAAACAAGGTCTGCCGCTTGCTATTATTATATCGATTCTTTATCTCCTTCGTTATTGTCGGGTTTTGTATTGAAAATAGAATAGTGCCAACCGAGTGAATAACTCAGGAATTCTAAATTCTTGTTCATTGAAAAGAGGTCCTAGAACCATCTATCGGCATTATAATCGCCATCTTAGTTAGGTATGAAAATGACTCATTGTAAATTTCGTAGAAATAACATTTTTAGAATTTTTCAGTATCCAATCATCTAATTGTTTTTTTTTTACAAAATACATATTTAAATAATACAAAATAGTTGGTAAATATACAAAACATTTCAAATATAACGTTTGTACCTCTCTAATAGAGTAGATACTTGTGTTTAGAGAGGGAGTTCGTTTTACAATTAATTTATTTTATAAACAAATTAAATTATAAATAATAATAAAAAATATTCCTTGGTATGGAGTCTAGTTAGGGGTGAGTCTTATTTATTTTTAAAGATTTGATAATTTTGTTTGGATTTTAAGTTTTTCGGAAGTTTATTAAAGTTTTTTTACCCACGTACGTATAATGATTTAACACTGCTGTTGTTTTACATCTGTGCCATATTAAATTATTAGAAAATCTAGAGTTACGTGAATTCACAAGATTTATCACGTTTTATTTCATCTTATTAACTTATTTCATTGAGAAATCACATTAATTTGTATTACGGGTACTTATTATTGTATTACATTTAAATATATGAACATAACGTTGCTCTAACTTCAAAATAGTAATCCTAAATCGCATCTTATTTTAGTAAAAATTTATGAAATAACAAAAAAATATGTGACGAAGAGGTTTTTCTTCAAATATTCTCAAAATTAGTCTGTCAATAATTAGGATGGAATTTTACGATGTTTATGCTTTAACAGCGCGTTGGAGATTACTTTAACTTTGCTTATAAACTTTGATTTCTAATGATATTGTCATTTTTCAAGCGGCTATAGATTCAGGGTTTCAGAAAGTTTAAATTAGAAAAAAATATGAATATATTCATTTATAGTAAAATTGAAATAACCTACTCTAGATAGTTAAACCTATATCTTTTCATTGTAATTTATGACCAGAGCCTCGATTTCAAAGCGTACCGAACGCTTTGACCACGAAATGTATATGTATATAACTTTAAATTATTTTATATTTGAAATAAACAAGTAATTTTTCCGGTATCTTCAACGTCTTGAAAATACTGATCGACAAACGTTTTGATTAGCCAAAGTCATTTGAAAAAGTCCCGAAGCTAAACGCTTATCTACTCTCGTCAATGCTTTATCTATCCACTGTAATCGACCACCTAGAATAAATTAAGAAAAGAAGCCTTGCGAATTTTTGCTGGGAAAATACAATATTCTGTCGGTAGATCAGAAGAATAAGGGAGGGAGGGTTGTTTACATACATTGTTTGTCGCTTTTCCATAGAATTGAATACATTAGTTTTTGTGAAAAATGTTTTCTGCGGAATTGAAAAATGTCTACGTATAAAAGGATCGAATAATTTATAGAAACCAGAATTCATTAGAATTTGAATTCTCGAATTATTCGCTAGCATCGACCGTGCGCTTTTTACCTTACTACCACTTAACATATTACATCATTTTATTACTTAATATTATATATAAAAAATGAGGAATAAAATTGACACCGTCAAATTGTATGTTCCCGAGAAAGCTCGTATCTCGAATCGCAATATATAGGAGCATACCAAACAGGGATGCTAAAACTGCGAATGTGGATACAATATTCGTATTTAATTTTAATGTATGTCCTTTCCCATTATTGGGTCCTCCGGCGGCAGAAGCAACCCCCAAAACCCCTACCAACGACCCTTATCCATTCCCCGTATTCAACGTAATATCTCAATTCTTTTGTAAAGTAGTCACACGCAGCAGACTAAATTCTTACATGCCAACATTATTACAAGAAAAATTGTATATATAATATGTAATATTATGTCACCTAGCTATGTCGAAATGTTTTTTTGATATTAAAATAGAATTTTCTTTTCTTGGCGGAAATGTTCTACAATATTTTTCAAACATAACAAAAAAATCATTGTGATTTCGCTTTAATTTATACTTATCACATACACTTTCATGTATTTCTGTACATATGAATATAATGTTCGGCATATTTTTTCTAGTTTTTATTTCAGTGCCCTTGAGGTATTTTTTTACGAAAATTGCTCTATATACTTAAGTTATCCAAATTCATTATTATTATTATTCAGATATATATTCTGATATTAGTCCGCCTCCGTAGTGTAATGGTCAGCACGCTCGGCTACCGTTCTGGAGGTCCCGGGTTCGATTCCCAAGGGGGGTAAAATAAATAAAAGTGATTTTTTCACTGCAATATTTATTCAATATTACCATGGACTGGTACCTGAAGCGGAGGGCTGATCACCTTTCCTTCATGTGTAAACGATTAAGACAACACTGCGTTAATATGACACAGTGCCCTATGCACCATTGGGGTACGGATAAGGGCTTATTATTATTATTATTATATATTCCAAGTATTTTTTTATACTCTTGTAAAACGTGGTTGTATTTATTCCTTCCTGTTACAAAGCTAAATATACCTCGACCCTTTCCCTGCATATAATGTATCTTTAGTAAATACGCTCAAAGCACATATAAGCATGGTATAGTTTAAGTCGTACCTACTCTAACGATCCAGACATTTTCGAAATTGCTAAAATTGTACGATATTTTTTATTGATTTTATGTATATTTTGAGTGGATGTATTAAAATGAAACAACCCTTACCTAACTGTTCACAATTGCGTATATCAAATGCTATTCTCGTCTGTTAACATCTTACATGTTGTAAAATCAGGATAACAATAACGAATGCTTGAATTAAACCAACGCAATGTCCAAGAGAAAAAGTGAAAGGAATAAGTCTTAGATTTAAAATGGTAGGCGTGTCCTTATAGTTATGTGTATATGTTAATACTACATAAATCGAAGTGACTGTGTCACATTCTTAGTTAATTTAAATCTAGAAACATCTTCACAAATAATCAGCAGATATAATAGAAAATAAATGATGATGCAAAATAAAGTATGAATAAGTTATGTAAATAAGTCTCGTATATATAAATAAGTAGCATTGATAAAATACGAATATCTATTTTCTCATTTAATCACACCCAAATACATATTTGCATATCTTTATTTAATTTTATATCTGCTGAGACTTCTTTGTCTTTTTTAATGTCCACTTTGGCCATTCGAATATCGGGAGTAAAATTAAAAATAATTTATGAACATTTGTTTTGTTTTACTAAATTAATATTCAAGCTGCATAATGACAACAAAATTCGAGCCATGAATATTAATAGTGCTTTATAGAACCCATTTTCGTCGTAAAGTTAATCTCTAAGGTATTTATACTTTAATACTTTGCGTCGTTATTTACACATTTCAATTGTTTGCCGGGCCTGTTGTAAATTTGGCTCGTAGTTCAAAATACTCTCAAATTTAGTGTTCGGAACAGGAAAAGGTTTAATAAACAATGTGGGAAGAGATTAGTTTAACAATGGCAGGTAGAGTGGTGCTAGAAAGTTAGGGATCGAGTGTTTACAAAATGACACCTTCACAATATTGTATTAAGGGTACACCTACTATACCTGGCCGGATGTTACTAATTTCACTATACATAGTATGCATTCTACAGAATGTTCCCGAAGATCCCGACACCAAGCGACGCTCGGTTGATTGTAATTTGTAGTGTTTTACGACACGCTGTTGTGCTTCGAGTGGAATGGGTAGGTGCCTTAGAGTAAAGGTAGGTACCTATTTCTGAATGAAAAAGAACACCCCAAACAAGGGTATTATTTTTCGTAACACAATGGTTCGTCCCACCACAAAAGCAAAAAAAAAAGCTTAGCATCCTTAGACTCTAGGAAAGGCGCTGAAAACATTTCATTAGTGAGGTTTTTTTTACGTTACCTTGAATAATATAATAGTATGTGCCAACCAACCTTCCACACCTATGCATTAAATATTATAAAATAGACAAACAAGGGCAAGGCTTATCAAGATTTTCAAATTTACAAAAGTTCACCAATAGCAAATACAAAAACTGTGAATTTGTAGTAAAAAAAATAAATAGTTACAAAAACATGCTAAAAAAATACTCTTTAAACTCTAAGGCTTTTAATACTAACAGTATATCGGTAATGACGAAACCCGGTGACTAATCAAATATAATAAAAGCGGAAAAAATACATATATAGTTATTTTATTATAATGTATAAAATGCAGTTCCACTAATAAATCTCTGTACAAAACTTAATTTTTTATACTTAGGTATATCACTTTGTTTTTTTATTAAAATATTACTCGGCAAATA